>NW_003546349.1:149005-150952 GCF_000090795.2 Amphimedon queenslandica | reverse complement strand
TGCATGAAGAATATAACCCAAAAGCATTGTAGCTACTACATGATAAACTATATGAAGCCATGTCTTTCATGCAGTGGTGTAGGATTTGTTATCACACTACTTTGCAAGTACCCTCTTGTTCCTTTACTTTTTTCCAATTTAATCCTACTACTTCTCCATGTTTAGTTTTTTTATTTACTTGTTTCCATTCTTTTTTCTTAAATTAAAAAATTACTTTCTGTTATGATAATGTGGTTAGGTTAATCACATTCATGCTAGTCACGTGCACATTAATTAAAATGGTGTCAAACCACAAACCCACAAGGTTCTGCAGCTGGAATTTGTCTTCCATTCTTCTCTGTCCTTGCTTCTTTTTAAAGCCACGTGTCCAGTCCTTGGCCCAAGCTCAAGGGAATGATGTAAAAGCCAACTCAAGCGGTTCCCTAGTTTAAAAGATTTCCGTGTTGATAGAAGAAAGATGAAAGAAAGAAGAAACAGTCTGAAGAATTTTGCTGAAATTTGAATTTAGGCCTATTCTCCAGAAATGCTTCCACAACACTAGAGTCCACTTTAAAGGTACCAGGAGAATTGCTCAGTAAAGGAGAGCCCGTCTAAGTCATTTATGGGGCTGTTCAACGTAACATAAAAGAGTTATAAGTGTTTGAAAATCATAAAAACGGCCGCCATCTTGAAAAATCAACCTCAATCCTACATATAGGCTACCGCCTATATAATACTAATAAGAAAAAGCCTACCCTCAAATGGCACTGTACACACAAGTGCAAGCCTTTATAAGAAAGTGATTTTAGTTCTATTATTGAAGTTAGACGTTATTTTGATAAACCCAATTGAGGAAGCATTTAGACGCATGTGATAATTGCCCTAACAAGCATTAAATGACAAAATCCCTGCATGTTGAAGAAATAGATCAAGTGCATGAACATGATTTCCGTGATAATCCAATGTAACAGTAAATGTCAAAAAAGATGAAAATGGCATTGAAAATTATTTTAAATATTCAGAAATTATTTGTGACAGGATAGGCCATCCTATTGTGTGTAGTAGTAATGATACTGAATGTAAGAGTATGCTGCGTATTTTACGCAAAGCATCTATTCATCATCCTTTGTTGAGACGCCTTTTGAAACACTTTCATGTTGCTAGAAATGCCAATTTAACAATAGATATTATTGATTCTTCCCTTGCTGATGGCGATATAGCACATTTGATAAATGTAAAAATTAATGAAGCCAATGAGACTGAATTTGATAATGTGTATTACGCTATTAATGATGGCGAAGATGACCCATTTGGAGTACCAAACATAAATACTGTACTTTATTTTCAGTATTCAGATGCCATTGATGAATTTAAGAAAGCTTTGTCTAATCAGGCTGTTAATGCTTGTTGCAGCTGTGAGAGGCTTTTAAAGCCCCCCATACACTAGGCAACATGTTGCCTGCAACATTTGTGGTTACTTTGATCTTGTAATTATCTTGTTCCAAAAATACAACAGAATTCTATTTTTAGACACAAGATCAAAGTGACCACAGAAGTTGCTAGCAACATGTTGCCTAGTGTATGGAGGCCTTAAGAGAAAGTGTCACTGAAACTAAAAATTTAGATAGTGATGTTTGGAATATCCTATTAGATTACATTAGAGAAAATGATCCTACGGCATTAAATAAAGTTATGTATATTTGCAATCACTGTAAACCAATTGTCAGGAAAAATGAAATTCCAGCACGTTGTGTACTCAATGGGCTAAAGTGTGAGCCACTACCCAAAGAATTGAAAAATTTAGATCCCTTAAGTTGCCAGTTAATACAGAGGGCCAAGTGTTTTCAGACAATTGTTAGACTAGGCACACACACCTTAAAAGTGCCTGCCTATAATTCTTTGAAGGCTCGGAAAGGTTCAATGTTTTATTTACCTCTTCCATTAGAAAAACAATGCAAACTTTAAATG
>NW_003546349.1:138793-148843 GCF_000090795.2 Amphimedon queenslandica | reverse complement strand
GTAGAAATCATTCATATGTTTGCACTATTATGAATTAAAAATTAACAAGGCCTTAAAAACTGGCATATATAATTTATTAAAAACATCAAGGGGCAACGTTGGTCAAACTGTTGCTGAACTATTAAAAAAATAAATGTGTTAGATGAAGAATTTGAGGGCAATTTAAGTACCATGCTGGCTCCAATAAGGGGCACAAATCAATATTGGTTCCGTGTGAAATGTGAAGTAAAAGCAATGATTGCTGAGTATGGCTCACCAACACTTGTCCTAACATTTAAGTTGTGCTGAATATGATTCAGCTGATATAGCACAATATTTAAGAAAAGTGAATAATGCACCACAATCATATAGTATTTCTAGATTATGTACTGAGGACCCTGTTTCAGTAATGCGACAATTTTCATACAAATTTAAAGATTTCATTAGGTGTTCTAGGCAAAGTAGAGCAATATTATGTTAAAAAAGAATATCAAATGCGTGGAGCACCTCATTATCACATCCTATGGATTGAAAATGCTCCTGGTGTCGGTATCGATTGTCCAGAAAAAGTCTGTTCTTTCATTCAAGATAGGATTACCTGTCATATACCAGATAGTAATACGTCGCCTGATTTAAATTTTTTAGTAACAAAATACCAAATGCACAAATGCAGCAAATACTGCAAACGAAATATTAAAATGGGCAAGACCTATGTATCTAGATGCTGATTTATTTTTCCTAGACCAGTATGAGATTGTTTTTGCATCAATGATGACGAAAATAGTTTGAAATCATGCAATAACATATATCATCTTAAACGAAATGAAAAAGAAGTTCGAGTCAACGACTACAATCCTATACTGTTAAAATTTTGGCGTGCAAATATGGACTTGCAATACATAGCAGAGAGGAGTCTTTCCTTAACAGAGTATGTAACTGGATATGTCACTAAAGCAGAAAAGAGTCACGCACAGGACTTATGGGATGAAGTCAGCAGCAGTGACAACATACACAGCAGGCTTTGCAAAATTGGCCGAGAATTACTTCGAGCCTAAGAAGTAGGACTATATGAAGCTAGTGTTTTTCTCAGTGAAAGTTTATACATGATATTAGTAACCGTACAGTATGTTAATGTGTACTTGCATCATAAAAGGAGCAGAAATATCAAAAACTATTCATATTTAACTAAAATGGATCGATCTTCTAAAGACATTTTTAATTCTAGCATAATTGAAGACTTTTATCCAACAAGACCAAGTAATGTGGAAGATGTATCTCTTTAAAAATTTGTTGCTAATTACAAATTTGATTAAACAGGAGAAAATGGAGAAAGAGAATACAAACGTCAATCAAAGCCAGCCCTTCCAAACCATAGGAAATTTAATCCTATGCAAGAAGCTGAGAGACGATTTTAATTACTCGCTAATATCTTTATTTGTGCCTTTTAGAGATGAGAGCACACTCGTAGTGGAAGAAGAAACAATTGAAGAAGCTTTTATGCGTCACAGAGACGCATCTATACGCGGCATTGAAAATCATTGGAACAAACTACAGAAATTATTAGAAACTGAACGTAATTGGAAGAAAATAGTCGATGCAAGAAATACAGCAGGTTTTACTGAAGAAGAACTTCCTGATAACAAGGATGATGAGCCTCAATTACTAGGTGAAATATTGGAAGCAGTAGCTGATATTGCTGACATGGATATAAATGTACCTAATTTAACACTAGAGCAAAAAGAGGCAATGCTGAATGTAAATCAAAAAAGAATTTTTGATAAAATTAAGAGTCATCTTATAAGTCAAAAAGAACGTAAAGACTTATTAGAGAATGAGTCTTCAAGACTACTTAGATTAGATAATATCAAACCGCTAAGGATGTTTATTAGTGTTGTAGGTGGTACTGGTAAATCAATTTTAATAGAGGCAATAACATGCCTAGTGGATGACACATGGCATCCAAAAAGTGGTGAAATTATATGTGCTATAGTAGCACCAACAGGTATAGCCACATTTAATGTAGGTGGACTAACAATACATAGATTATTTCAGCTACCAATAGAGCATGAGGGAAAGACAGCTGGATATTTGGCTTTGAATAAAGAAGCTCAGAAAAGGATAAAAATGACACTTAAAATTTAAAAATTATATTAGTAGATGAGGTATCTATGGTATCTATATCTAGCATACTTACACATGCGCTTAGAGGATATATTTGGTACTAATGAATGGTTTGGATCTAAGAATATTTTATTTGTAGGTGATCTCTTACAATTGCCACCAGTTAATGGTAGACCAGTATTTAAAGAAATTAGCAACAAATTAGTAAAAACAAGACTTAGCAGGAAATGCAGTTAACATACGGAAAAAAACAGTTGAATATGATGAACAATCAATGAGCGACAAAAAGGAGATGAAACTTTCTTTAAGGTACTTTTGGATAAAATTGTAATATTTTTTTAATTTTTGCCATTTTATAGTAAAGAAAAAGTTGCACAACTTGTGCTATTTCTAAATTTTTACCATGCACTGTTTAGAAGTTATCGATCATTTAACTTTAAATATTTAAGATAATTCCTGCATAACTTTTCATACTTTATACACCATCTTTGATCTTGTGTCATTTCTGGATACCTCTGTGTATTATAAAACTGGCGGGAAAAATTAATTGCTAGGTGGGGTTAAGTTATGATGTCATATTGGTCAAACCATTAATAAAAATGGCCACCAGTATGTATTTTCTGACTATTGTTTATTTAGCTGTTTCATCAGCTAAATAAACAATAGTTAGTGAATGCAGGCTCTATGAAGCTCTAAAGCATGCAATCATGGCATAATGAAGGCAAACACTCTATCAAGTTTGTAAGCAGTAAATACTTTTGTGATACACCGATGTTTGAAAATCAACAAAACTTTATGAGAGATTGCAGCCCATTTTGCGAAACTTGATAAACTTTTGCCAAATGATGCAACATACATCAATAGAAAATAAGATTTTAAACACAATGATATTACTAAAATCATGTTCAAGAATTCTTTACTCAGTTTTCATCTATTTTACAAAGTTTAGTAAAGTTTATTGCATCTCACAATTGAGAAAAAAATTGAAAAAATTATATATTGTAGAAAAAGTATAAAGTAAACAATTTGTGTTCAGAAATCTAAATTGGGCGTTTAGCCCGTTGTACCTTAAGATGCTTGATTCTGTTAGGCATGGCTGTCTGACTGATGAAACTATTCATACGCTTAAGAGTCGCGTATTTAAGGTTTCAATACAAAAAACTATAAAAAATTGGAAAGCAAAGGAACAAATCCTCCAATTTGCCTATTTTCTAAGGTAGACGCCTGCCAAAAAATCAATGAATTAATGTTAGAAAGCGTAGAAACTGAGAAAATAGAATTAGCATGTGTTGATGTTGTTGATGAAAGTGGCAGCACAGCAAATTTTGACAAAAGACAAAAAAAAATTGGAGAAACTAAAAGATCAATCAAGCAAAACATCTGGTTTAGAAACTGTATTGTCTTTAGCAGTAGGCTGTAGAGTAATGCTAAGACATAATATTGATGTGACAGTAGGATTAGTTAAGAGTGCCATTGGTACAGTAACGGGTATTTATGCTACACGTATATCAATCAAATTTGATCATATTGATGTACCTTGTGACATAGAAAGGGTTACATCTAGATTTATGCTAACTATTTATATATACATTGGAACAGTTTCCCCTTATACTTTCTTATGCTATTACTATAGACAAATGTCAGGGCCTCTCACTAGATACAGCCATCATTGATTTATCGACTGATGTTGTTGGGGATGGTATGGCATATGTTGCATTGTATTGTGTACATACATTAAATTGATTACATTTATTATCTTTTGATCCTCTCTCTGTTAAAGTTAGTAGTCCGTGCATTAATGAAATTAACAGGCTGAGAAGTAAATTTTGGAATGACTTACATCAAATCAAGAAAAGTAAAGGAAAGAAGAGAAAGATTCAAGTGACTGGTACAATTGATGATGGTGAACCTTGTAGTAAGAATGCCAAGGTGTCTCTAAGTCATGTACAAAGTACTAGTAACAGTACTGTTAGTAGCAATAAACGTAAAAGTACTGATTTACAGAAGTCTAATTGCCCTAAAAAGAGTAAAATTTGTATTTGTGACGATAATGCTTTAAATAAGCCTTGCCCCCGAAAAAGAAAAGTTGATGTAGGCAGTAGTACTGACAATACTGCTTTGGTAGTGCCTCGCTCAAAAAAAGATAATAAATTAATTGTTTCGATTAATTTGTAAGACCTAAAAACCAAATTTAATGTCCAAGATGATGATAGTTGTAGTAGTCTCATTGTATCTATAAAACTCTCAAACATTAAATGTAAATCAAAAGATGATAAAACCAAGTGTGTTGTAAAAAATGACCATTGTAGTTGTAGTCTGATTGTATCAACAAAACTCTCAAGCATTAAATTAAAGACAAGTAATCCAAAAAAAGATGATATCATCTTTACTTATGAAGAGCCTCCCAACCCAGATATTGTGAGAAGGACACAATGGGATTATGTTTATTACCCTGGTAATGAAGAATTTCAAAGAAGGTGGTGTGAGATTTTAAATCTCAAATTTGTCACAGCTGCTAGAATTTTACCTGGTAGTCCAACAACATCATTGTCAGATGAAAGAGTTCCTAATAGTACTCTTGATGTCCCGGGAACTGTTTATTTTATGCCCTTTCATATCTCATTACTGGGTCAATTTCTCAGCATTACGAATTACGCAAAGCAATTGTTAGTACATTAAGTGCAATCAGATAATCAAGCTGATATATTTACATAAATAAGTCCAAAATATTACATTATCTGCAATGTTTGGTACAACCATATATTTATATTCACTAACTCCTACTTTTGTTGGCTGGGCTAGATATGGAACCCAAACTTTTTATGGCATTCCTTGTGATACTAATACACCTGCTTTGTATTTGAAGCATGTTGGTACTGTCTTTTGGACCCCACAGCAACTAAGAATGGTGTAACGACAATAGGGAGATGTGTGTGGGTGGAGTAGCAGTACTTCATTCAAGAGGAAGGAGATTGAATGGAGGACATGACATCCCGAAACATAGCTATTCTGTTATTGCTTTTAAAAGCATTGGAGAAAGCTAGCTACAAAAGCGTCAAGTGAGATGGGATAGTGGAATCAGGCGGAATGATTCTCAGAGAGTGTATTAGAGCCTCAGAGCCATTAGCAGAGGCCACACCCAGCTGATTGGGGGGAGATGGCGCTTAACCTAAGGCAATGAAAAGGAGAGACATATTGAAGTAAGCTGATGGAGAGCTTTGCCAATATCTATAGGATGAAGGTCCCTTGATTTTTTAACACAAGTAAGACTGCCCCACAAAAATGAGAAAAAGAAGGGGCAAGACATGAGCTGAGATGGGTGACCAGCTGAGACAAATGGAGTAAGGTAGCAATAGCAATGCTGATGGAAGGACAACCAATGGCTTCCTTCAGGTAGTCAGCTCAAAGTCCAGATGTGCTAGGAGCAGTGTCATATTATTCTTATTATTAGGAAGTGCCTAAAGCTCCGGTAACCATTTATTGTCTGCAATGCTAGAGCTCTGGCAGACACCCCAGTGGTGCTATACACTTGCGCATTATAGATCCACAATATAGTTTTACTTAGTTTAATTATTTATTGTTTTTATTCAATAATTATTTATTAACACATTGCCATTAATTATTTATTGGCCTTGCCCAGTTATGTGTAGGTTAAGACTATGTACTTTGGTAGTCAGTCTGTCATTCATTCGGTGGTGCTATAATTGTGGCCTAGTAGGTAAAAACGGTCAAGTTGGCGGCATTTAAGAGATCATGAACATGTAACGGTGACTTTGTATGAAAACTTCTTACATAACATGAAAAACATTAGAGTATAATGTTACTATCAATGTAATGAAACTATGATAACTGATTTTTACATGTTTTTGGGTGCTTACTTAAATGGGAGCCATTGCTGCCAACTCTACCATTTTTGCCTACTATGTCACAGATTTTGTCTTTGATAATGTATAATTTTCCTTACAAGCATTCTCTAAACCTGTGAGAGCTTCTCTTCTGTTACAAAAAGGCTTGTTTTACTGCCTCAAGATGTTTAGAGAGCAGCTCCAGGTGGTACAAGCTTTTTAACGCACCAGAAGATGCCCAGCAATAGCGGCAGTACTATGTGGAGGTAAATGATATTTTATCCCAGTAGAGCAAGACCTAGTTAATGTGTGGGAGTCAAAGTCTTACATGTTGGTGAGTTATAGCTACTCGAATATTCATCACTAGTGAAGTGCTGTACAACAGCATGCTATAATCTAAGGATCTTAAGCGCTATTAAGTCACTCAAATTATCTAGGCAAAAAAATTTTTGCCATTATGACATCATAATTGCACAGAGAAGAGAAAAACAGGAAACATGCTGCTCAATACGGTCTGGCTGCATTATTGATAATTAATGCCACACCTCTAAAATTGAATGTGATAATGCCTCAAGCTGCCAGCATGCAAGAGTATGATTAAAGGGAGCTGGAAAGCTAGATGTTAAGATAATCCTTCTTTTTGTATGTAGACTTTGTTTTTTTCTGATAGTAGCCACATCACAAGGTCTGAAACCCATGTCGTGTTTAAAATGAAAGTGCATTAAGTATAAATGCAATAAATATACTGGCTCAGGCTAGCTAAGCGTAACACCTCCCAAACAGCTTTAGGGGCAAAGCCACGCAGCTTTAGTGTGTTGTATTCAATAATTATTTGTAATTATCAGAGTCCATTATTCTAGTTTAACATGAAGTAGGAAACCAGTGCTTAGCTTTTGCAACTCTTACAAAACATCGATAATTACCCAAGTAAGGCACCTATCACACTGGATTGAGTCTTTCCTTCATTGATTGTTTTGTGAGTGCAATAGAGTAATAACAAAAGACAATTTTTGAGACAATTCACAAGGCTTTGATCTATGTATAGAATACTTGCAATATGCACACAACCGAAAAGCCTAAGCATTGGTTTTCCGAAGCCAACGTGCCTTTTGCATTTCTGTGGGTGTACACTTTGTCCTTATGGTAATATTGATTGGTTAATTAATTGTAATTTAATCTTGGAATCATCCAAAAGTTTCCTTCAGTCTTGGAGCAGCTTTGTGTGCCAACAAAAAAACAATTTCAAGAATATTTTAGTTCCCAAAAGTAATACAATCCATACCTAGAATATGCACAAAAGTTGACTCTAGCAATATGGCTAATCTAATAATCTCACCATGTTATATGTGTATTGTTTGAGTAAAATCATGTATCTAATTATATATCTCACCATGTTCTATGTGTATTGTTTGAGTAAAATCATATATCTAATGATATATCTTACATGTAGTAACAATAACAAGGCTCAGGCAGTATTTGAGGCATCATTGCTGGTGTTCAACAATTGGGTTCACCTGAGAGAGTTTGTGGGGATAGAGGAGGTGAGAATAAACAAGTGGCAGCATTATGCTTAAGCCTCCAATTACAGGCAGGCATGCTTGCGAAAAGCAGGTATGTGCCATTGTATCAAATGCATAGGATTTTTGTTTCTTTTTGGCTTTGTCTAGTTGAAATTTGTTTCTCAAGTTAATAGTAAAAACAATCTTGAGTACACATGATTGTAATCCTTTCCCGCTCTTAAATTGGCCATGTCCATATGCATTATTAGGAAAGTGACCTCCATTTTTCGAAAATGACCAATATTAGGCCACTCACTGCATGCCACGTGGCATTTGTTGCATCAATGTTGTAACTTTCCTTTTTTTAATGTTTTATTATTAGCGTGACATGTATTTCCTTTCTAATAAAGGTCATCATGTTTAAGTTGTTGAGTGAATTTACAAAAAAAATTTTTTAAGTAAATTTAACAGTTATAGCTGAATGTGAAAACAAGCCATGAGAGAATGGTCCCAGCCTGAATTTCCCAGAGTAATACGAGTGATATATTTGTATTATTTTAATACTTTGCAGAGAAAATGAGACATCATTATTTTTGAGAAAATGCCACTGAACATAATGGTCAGACATGTAGCTAATTTGATCTTACATGCATGAACAGACTGAAGCCACTTAAAGTAATGACTGCATGCTGTCATTAAATCACCATTGTGGATCAGTGGGTGACAGACAAGCTTTTAATCCCTACAGTGGCTTTTTCATCTGGATCATGTTTTCCTGGACCTAGTAATTGTCATCTGATTGCAGTCATATAATGTTGAAAAATTTCTTGTTGATTTCTTTCTCAGCCGGTAAGTTAAGTTACATGGTGAAAAGTTTGGTCGCTTACATGATATACTCTGGAAGAGTTTATTATTGCTATCTGGTGTGTCAGTACTATGACTTATCATGACAATGTGCAATACTCTATTGCATGATAGTGAGAAACTAGGTACATTATTGTGAAAATTTGAATTCAGATGCATTGGTGTTTTTATGGATTTAATTTTCTTTTCCATCATAATTATTTAAATGTAGTTCTTTTCTACTATTTCCAATAATAGTACATACTGTATGTATCACTGTCAGAACTAAATTGAATTTATATTCATTTTGAGGTAAGTGTTTCGATGGGGAAAAATGGTTAATTAAATGTCACATGTTTATCGGCATTTTTTGGCTGTTGTATATATCTTTAGCAAAGGAGATTGACTAGTTAAAAAGACCTAGCCGTTCCATAAAAAAATGGCAACTTACTGTCAGCATGATAAGGTGTTAGAACTGTCTCGTTTTTTGCATGCTCTAGCTAAAGGCTGACTTGAGATGGGGTGTGACACCTATCTAATAACTATTAAATATTATTATTATTATTGCAACTTTACAGCGCTATTACAGATTAATTAGGCAAAACTTAAAAGCGTTAGAAGTGCATAAGGACTGCAAAAACTAGTGCTACAGCCTAAAAATAATAGGATTTCAAATGAAACTAGCGAAGTTGTTGTGAAGTAAAAAGAAGTCAACAAAAAAGTTTTGCAATGTGACACTTGAAACAGGGGCATCAGTTGTGATAGAAGCAAACAGTGAGACAAAGTAACTGGAAGTGAGACTAGAAATGACCTATTTATTAAGACTTTATAGTTTGATATGATAGATTTAAGTCCAGACACGTCGGGGGAACTGAAGTCCAAAGTGGCACGACTCTATTAAAGTAGAAACGTTATGTTATTGAAGTTTTCTTAAATATAACTTATAAGTCAGCATAACTAGTAGATCTGATACCACCTGACACAGACAAAGATACCAATTGTAAAACATCAAAATTGTCGATAGGATGTAGGAGACATTGTAGGTCTTGTAAGTCATACAGATGCATAAGAGACAGTAAGTTTATTTGGGATGGCCAATCCTAATAGCAACATGAAGGGAATGAAAGCATGAACATTGTGACCTTCATTTTATTCGCACAAGTTTTGACTTCTCCCTGAGGTAACTTGAGCTACAAAGCTGACACCAATACAGCAGCTTGGAAGAAATGGGTGATGCACGATATATTTAGAGCAGGATGCACTGATTGTGAAACGTTTCTTCTAAGGAACGAGAGCAAACCATACGCATAAGAACAAAGTTTAGATAAATGGTCTTACCAAGAAAGGTCATCAGAAATAATAACACCAAGGATACAGTGTGTTGAGACCGAGCATCAATAGAATGATTAAGTGTGTAACAGCTGTAACACACTGTCATAAGAGTGAAAGACATTATGTGGCACTCAGATTTATTGACTCTTTCATGGTCAGTGTTAAAAGTAGTTAAATCTTCCCTTGGTCAGATGTTTTATTCAAAGAGATAGCTGCAAGTGTAGTTGCTATTATCAAAACAGTACAAGCATCCATGATAAGTTTATTTTCAAATGGGACAAATGGACACTTGAAGTCCCTGTTCTAATGCTAAGCTTTATGGCGCATGTTAACTTTTAGTCAAAATGCAGAAAATTATTTTGTAACTCTTGTTATTAACATTAATAAACAAAAATAATTTGTAATTGTGGTAATACATATGAGAGCATGTC
>NW_003546349.1:137635-138783 GCF_000090795.2 Amphimedon queenslandica | reverse complement strand
CTTCGAGACCACACCCACATCATATCTCAATTGGTTTGTACAGTGCAAGAAATGTGGAACAATTTCTTTTTCTAGGTGCTTCATAAAACTTATAGCTACTTGTAATATCTCTTAGGACTCCTCAGATATCATGGAGGAAACATCTGCTGGCTATTTTTCAAGTCAATTACACTTCACTTGCCCCAAGTCGATTGGCTTCTTCAAGGCTATGACGTCACCGATGACATCATGGATGGATGCCTCACAATAGCCTGAGCTAAATCGATGCTATATCAGGCAAGGCTTGTATGGACGGCCGGGGTGGTGGTAGCTGCCCATTTAATACTATAAATGAATATAATAACAATATTATTCAAAATGCAGCAGCAATTAGGGGAAGGTAATTTGTTTTCAAGCACCTAAAAAAATAAACACTAACCCATAAACCCTAAACACTCAAAGCCTACTTGAGTTTCTTTGCCGTTAATGAAGCTTTATATAAAATAAAATGAGATTGTGACAATGAATTTGCCAGCCTCATTCTCCCATTACCACACTTAGGACAGTCATTATCAGTAAAGTCTCCTACCACCCCTTTCCTTTGCAGCCATTTTGCATACCTCTTCTTTTGGCTTGCTGCATATAGCATAAATGTCAATGCCAGTGGTTAGAATGGAACATGCTGTTAGAGACAGGAATAGATCCAGTTATTTACGTGAACAGAAGCTGCGCATGTGCAACACTGACTCCTTTTCACTTCAACTTGTAATGTTTTTAAATGAAGCAATAAAAAAAGTTCATTGCAAACATAAGCAATTGCTCGCTCAACCACTCTTTCGCTCTCAAGTTTACACTGTTGAGTCTACAAGGAATAAGCAATATTAATAATAAATGTAAAAAAATATTCAACACTATTGTTAACAGAGAATATTACAGCCTATTTTCATCTCGAAAAATAATCGGCTAGGAATGTCCTACACAAATCAAAATAATTTTATACGGCAAAAATAGTTATTACTGATCTGTGAATATACTGGTGTAAGATTAAGTGAAGCTAAGTAAAATGCTACCTGTTCAAAAGAAAAAAATAATTCAAAACAAACCTTGATTGCAAATTCTGTGTAGCAAAAAATTTAGGGCAACACTATGGCAAAATATTTCTGCTCATT
>NW_003546349.1:114011-137378 GCF_000090795.2 Amphimedon queenslandica | reverse complement strand
GTCAATTTTATGGCAATTTACGACTACAGAAAGGTCTAGATACAAGGTACACATATGCCACAATCAACACCACTGCTCTGTTGCAATGTTGATGCCATTTGGTTACATTTAATGGAGCTATGTCCAACATTCTTTTGATACATTGTAGGTACTGTAACACCTTTTCAAATTGTATTCCCTATAATTAAAAGAAATTCCCGGTAATTATAAGGAATAATGTATTAATAATGTCATTAACAATAAATGTCACTAATGAGTCAATATAACTTCCATCATATTACTCTACCTGTAACATCTACTGCACAACTAGCATAATTCAAGTCAGGCGGAGCCTGACCCATGTAGAAAGGTGGGGAAGGTCAGGTTATATACGTATACCAAAGTTGACTTACAGCAAAATTTCTACAGTACAGGAAGTTATGACACTTATAGTTAATTAATATTTATAACTGTTAATAATGATTTATGTTTCTCTCAAGCTAACAGGCATGGACTCTAACCGCCATCCAATAGTAGTCAGGCGGACCCACCTGATTGATCCAATAGAGGTACAACAAGCTGCTATAACGGAAGCTGCCAGAAGGCTGGGATATCAACTTTAAAAACTAGCAGTATGAAGTGATTAGTAGCTTTATACAAGGTAGTGTACTGGATTTGGCAAGAGTATGTGCTATACCTGCTTGCTATTCATTTTTGATACATTGCTGCCAGGTAGTCATCATAATCATAATTTTAACACCACTGACAGCCATAATGAAGGATCAGGTAAGTTCTATAGTAACACAATTAGTACTGAAATCATGTGGCTTGTAGGCTTCAGCATTTAAATTGAAAGCAATGACTGCTGGCTACACTTGTGGTGAAAAAAATGACAAGGTAATGAAACAGAATGCTATTGATGATTGTTACTCTCTACCCCAGAGGCATTGTCGGGCAATATAAAGTGGGGGCGACTGATATGCAGTGATAAGTATCGCAATCAAGTAAAAGGTTTGATCTTAGATGAAGCACATACATACATTAAAAATGGTAAGATGAAACTGTATCATTACATGTATATTTATCAAGAATAATTGTGGTATCACTTGTACTGTGTAATGCACTCAATAAAATATTACATAAAATTACACGTAGAGGAGATTCATGTGCCTTATTGCTCACACCATGAATTATTAGTTTTGTTCACATGTATACAGAGATTTGATTTGGCCTATGTGGGAATGGATTCTTTCATGACACTTTTAATGTAGGGGTACCACATTTTGTGAAGTGCTGTTAAAAGTTTGCAAACTTCTTAGTTCAATTCCTGAGGAAATTCCAGTATTGGCTTTAACAGCAACAGCTACTCGTTCACTTCAAGAGAAATTATCAACTATTATAGGTTTAAAGTCACCAGTAAGGGTCATATTGCATCCCTGCAAATCTAACCTAACATATAGAGTATTGTCATATGAATCCTTTGAAGAAAGATTTACTCCACTTGTCATTAAACTACGACAGGAAAGGGTATTAATTCCTCGAACTATTATTTATTGCCAAAAAATGAATGATAGTGCTAATCTGTATCTATTCTTTAAAAATGAATTGGGTAAAGATTTTACATTACCCCATGGTGCTCAATCCCTTTCCCAGTTTCGATTAGTGGATATGTTCACTTGCTGCACTGACACTGAGGTGAAGGATCAAATTAGTAACGCGGTAGCGTTACTAAGTAGGATGTACCCCCAAACAAAATGGCTGCCACGACTTTTGCAGCCTTGCTATACCTGGAAAACGAGCTCCTATGCTTACTAGGCTTTATAGAGGACCTTATCTTGACCAGAGGACTCCATTGGTACAACTAGCGTGGCTCTATACCTTGTCTAAGTGAAAAGTCAACAATCGGCGTACCGGCCATTTTGTTCAGCCATCTTTTTTCATCTTCATCATCTTCATCAAGTCCTATCAATCCAGTTGTCTGTGTGTATCTCAGTATCAGTTGGTGCTTAAAGAATAATTCTTGCACCAATCTACTCCAACAGTCTATGCGCAGGTCCATGTCCCATCAGATGATTCATCAAGTAAGGAAAAAGTGATACTGTGACTGCTGATAGAGCCATCTTAGCTACATGCCACCATTTTGTTAATTAAAGAAGCTTGCCATGTGCTCCAAAATTTGAGTGTGGTCGCGCATGCTCAGATCTGCAGCTCTGGAACAAGCAATTTTTTTTTACCAAACTATGCTTGGAATCAACTTACTGCAATACTTTAGTGGAGGTTTCCAGCTAAAAAAAGGTATTGATTTTACATGTTACTGTTTTATCAAGTGTGTTATTTTATTTTATTTTAAAAAACAAATAATTAATTAATGTTATGACTTATGATATGCAATGATAATTATGAACCTGACAACAGCCTGGAAGAACAGGAATAGCAGGGAAGATGGACACTCTTAGCTCACAGATTCTTGAACAAGGACTTGTGTCAAGACTGGTATTCATTTCACTTGTCATCAGTGTAGTTGATATTCCTTCAGCATGTCTATTCAATGCTGTCTCTCATAAATGTTATAACAATGATAATAATAATAATAATAAAGAAAATTATTGTTTGTGTAAAATCAACAAGTATCACAATTGCAACTACTATAAATATTATTTTCAAAATCAACACAAACAAGAACATAAAAATTTTTTTTAAAATGAAGTAGGATTCCAAATGACCAACGAAAATACGAAATATTAATAAAAAATCAACACAAACAAGAACATAAAAAAATTAAAAAAAAATGAAGTAGGATTCCAAACGACCAACGAAAGTACAAAATATTATTAGAAAAGCAACACAAACAAGGACATAAAAAATTGTGACCATAATTGACAAAAGGTACCTTATGGCGGATAGGAAAATTGGTCTTTATAGCCTTAAAAATCCAACTTCCTGAGCTCCATTTATCATAAAATTACTCCAAAGAAAGCAAAAAGTTACTATGTAACTTTTAGAAACAATTGTTGACCAGCAGAGCACTCACAGGTTGTTATTTTTCATTATAATGATGAGTTTAAAAATCCGCCATAAGGTACCTTTTGTCAATTATGGTCACAATTTAAAAAAACAAGATAAAGTAGGATTCCAAATGACCAACGAAATTACGAAATGAATATCCAACTCGTGACGCAAATTCTACTCTACATTGCCAGGTAATCCATAATTCTTACATAATAACATTAAAAGTACAATGTAGAGTAGAATTTGTGTCATGACTAGGATTTTCATTTTGTATTTTTGTTGGTCATTTGGAATCCTACTTCATCTTGTTTTTTTAAATTTTTTACGTTCTTGTTTGTGTTGCTTTTTTAATAATATTTTGTACTTTCGTTGGTCATTTGGAATCCTACTTCATTTTTTTCTAATTTTTTAAGTTTGTTTATGATTGTCTTTGCAATGAAAGGTTGCACACTACATATTGTATGTGCTACCATAGCTTTTGGAATGGGCATTGACTGTCCAGATGTTTGTAAAGTTATTCATTATGGACCCCTTGATGACATGGAGTCATGTATGCAAGAAATATGAAGGGCAGGTAGAGCTGGATTACCATCAAAAGCTGTTTTACTGGTTGAAAAAAAGTTTCTGGTATTTGCAAATTAGCAGATGAAGCATTATTGTATTACCAATAATAAAAGCAGGCGAGATTTACTCTTTAGTACAATGGAAGGCTATTATCGTGTTCTGTGCAGAGTATCAGATAGCGACTGTTGTGATGTTTGTCAAGATTCAATGAAAGAATAAAAATCTAAAATTTTCAAGAACACAAGTGTTACTATTGTGTTCATAATAATAATAATAATAATAATACTAATAATGATAATAATCATGATAAATTAATATCAATAGTGAAACAAAATGAATAATAACAATTACTTTATTAATGTTTTAATCCAACTAACAATGTCCTCATTTTTTCTTATTGTGTAATAATTATTTTTGATGTGGAAATGAAGGCAACTTTCTACTTTAAGTGTAATGAAAGACGTCAAAGTTTCAGGTGGTCAACACCCTTGATTAGATTGACTGTGATAAGTGATGATTTGTGTCTTGTACTGTGAAGGGAAATGCTAGATATGTTATCAAAGTGTACCAATACAGGAATCATTGAACCAATGGCTTTACCTATCCTATAAATACTCTTCTCTGTCTTTCCTGAGTCTAAGGCAATGGCACTTTTAATTTCTCTATTTAAATGTTTTATGAACAAGTCAGCAGAAACGTTCATACCCGGCACACGACAAGTATCATAAACCTGCCATATGAAATTCTTTGAACTTGTTGAAGAGACAAGACATTATTTATCTGATGAAGTAGCACAATTGCCTCCTTTGCATACTTGCGACGATCTGCATTGTGAAATATTATAGCGAAATACTTCCAGCATTGTATGACACGATCCCCATCACCCTCCTTTATGGCATCTGAAAATTCCAAATAAAAACTGTCAATGCTAAAAAGTTCTCTTTCATAGGCCAAAACCACGTCATTCCTTGCAGCAGCATCTGGAGTGTTATATTTGACATTTAAGAACTTATCTACAACACTACATAGTATTTAATACATTATCTCGTGCCTATCTTCATTACTTTCAATCCATGTATTCTTAGGTACAGCAGATGGCGAATAATCAATTTTATTCATCCCAAAAACTTCCACTGTCACACTTGTAATATGGCTCTATAGTATAGCTCTGTAATATCAAAGGCATAAAATCTTCAGCTGCATTCCTATGATTTTTTGGCTTTAAGCCAATATTTGAACAGCCAATTAGGTTGTGTAACTGGTATGCCATACCATGTTCAGCTGATGACTTAGTTGTTATATTATATAGGCGGTAGCCTATATGGAGGATTTATGTGGATTTTTCAAGATGGCGGCTGTTTTTATGATTTTTAAACACTTATAACTCTTTTATCTGACATTGTACAGCCTTTCATAAGTGACCATAATTGACAAAAGGTAACTTATGGCGGGTAGCGAAATTTGTCTTTATAGCCTTAAATATCAAACTTCCTGACGTCCACTTATCATAACATTATTCCAAAGGATGCAAAAAGTTGCTATGTAACTTTTAGAAACAATGGTTGTCCATCAGAGCACCCACAGGTTGATATTTTTCATTATAATGATGAATTTTAAAATCCGCCATAAGGTACCTTTTGTCAATTATGGTCACATGGCTTAGATGAGCTCTCCTTCACTGAGCGATTCTCCTAATACCTTTGAAGTGGGCTGTAATGTAGCGGGACATTTCTGGAGAATAGGCCCAAATTCAAATTTCTGCAAAATTCTTCAGACATTTTTTCTTCTTTCATCTTCTTCTATCTCCCCTCTAATCTTCTAAATCAGAGAAGTGCTTAAGTTGGCTTTTACATCACTCCTCTGGGCTTGGGTCAAGGACCACAAAGGTAGTTTCAAAAAGATGCCAGGACAAAGAACAAAATGGAAGACACAATCCAGTTGCTGACACTGCGTGGTTTGTGGTTTGACGCCATTTCAATTTTTGTGCACTTGATCAGCATGAATATAATTAACCTAACCACAGAATCATAACAAAGTCTATTTTATAAATTTAAGAAAAAAGAATGGAAACAATTAAATAAAAAACATTAAAAATGAAAAAGTAGTAGGATTGATTTGGGAAAAAGTAAAGAAACAAGAAGGTACTTGAAAACTGGTGTGATAAGAAATCCTACACCACTCCATGAAAGTCATGGCTTCATAGTTATCATAGTGAGTATAGTCTGTGTGGATAATTAAAATGCTTTTGTGTAATATTTTTCATGCAGTGGTATAAGATTTCTTATCACACCAGTTTGCAAGTACCCTCTTGTTTCTTTACTTTTTCCCAATTCAATCCTACTACTTTTTCATTTTTATTGCTTTTTATTTATTGTACTTTCAAATGACCTATTTTGATAAAAGAATTAATTCCACATACTTGCTGAAGCCTGATGAATAATGGACCTTACTTCAAATAAGCATAATTCAGAATGCCAGTCTTCAAGTGTAGGAATAAATCCCTCTAGCTTGGGGGATGGAGTATATCCGTTGGACTTAATATTGATAGCAGACACTGCTCTGACTTTAGTCAGTAGATCCCCACCTAGTATTATTTGATGTTGCTTTTTTTTCTTTGTTGTCACAGATACAGATTCATTATCAGTCAAACGTACTTTTTCATACTTGGGAACGTACTGATGTAGGTGTGTAGCAATCTCAACCATCTCTTTTTTTTCAGTTTTACAAGAGGAACCTATGAAACATAGAATGTGTAATTGCTCAATATGCTATATTTTCTTACCGCTACAGACTTTCTTGACATCTCTGAATAACGTCTATGTTTTATAAGTTATGAGGAACTGTTATGTCAGAAAAGGCTCTCTCAAAGAAAGGAAGAGTCTGACAAAGAATACATGAAAAAAGGTTCTTTAAATTATGAATAAGGATATCGTCATCTAAACATGTTGGCAACAGTGACTTGGCAATATTGTCTGGAGATGGCTGACATGAATGGGGTTGACTATAGAAGGTCCACACTGACTTTTTTCTGTTATTAGAAGTGCAGGTTTGGTGGTCACGTGTAAAGTAGCTGCTAATTATTTATTAAGTGTTCATACCAATTATGAATATAGTTATCTCAGGTACAGCACATCACAGGTTATATAATTATTAATATAACTTTAAAATAATAATTTAATTTAAAACTATTGAGATGTCTTTCTCATTGTTGTGAGCAGTCACAGATTAATTCGGAGAGGTAGAGCAGCATCTCCAAGTAACTTATGACAGGATCATAATCCATTTATCACCAAACTCACCACAGACATGAATAATAAAACTCAGGTTCATCAAATTGTGTCTGTAGTTCAAGTTCCTGTGTATCAACTGCTTATCCTTCATTTTATCAATGTTCAAGTTGAGATTTTTAACTGTTATTTGTCACATTCTCAAACTATGTCTTATATTGCTATAATACTCAGTTCTAAAGCAGAAAAGTAGCAAGTAGTGTTATTAGGAGGCATGTATACAAATATGGCCTTCAAAAGTATAGCTGGACAATGTAAATTATATGGCAACCTAACTTAGCATTTGCTGCACGACTATGCAGTCCTTTTCTATATTTGTATATGTATGAAGTCAAGATAGCTTTATACTTTACGTATAATTGCATTGGCCTTTTTATTGAGTCTAGTACATTGTTCAAAGTCTGTTTCCCACTTCTTGATTGTAGCTGCAGCAGCCATTTTAATTTATCTGCCTAGGCAATAACCACACATGGGTGGTAGTAATTGCGTCAAGTACTCTTTAAATGTCCATGTGCTTTGATTTTACTTCTCTCCTATAACTGTGCTCTAGTTCTATGATATATCAAAATACCAGGGTTTTGGAGAGGATTATAATAGAGAAAAACTGCTGTCTGTTGCATTTAAAATAAGAAAGTTATTATATTATGCAGATTTAAAAGTCAGTGTGAACCTAGTATAGTGTTAAGAGTGGTAACATCAATCCAATCAAGTACCGCATAGCTGTTAAAGAAATGCAATGATTTTGACTTATGATCAGACCTCTGTGGACAATTGTTTTATCAACATTGTCTCCTACAATTTTGAAAGATGAATAATCATGAGGGCAGTTAACAACGGAATCACTGTTGTCTTGGTGAATTCAATGCTCAGATGTTGTACTCAAATTATTATGAATAGTTTGCATTGTTGTACTGTCAATTGGCAATTCTTCTTTGGTAGACTCTGTAATTGTTGAATATGGCATTGATAGCTCATTGTCAGAGACATTATTAGTGTCAGATGAATCAACTGAGAAATCGCTTGTTGTGCAACTGAGTGGTGACGTGTCATCTTCGCCAGTAGGAGTAGCCAGGAGTAGCAAAAAATATTGTTTCAGTTTATTATCCATATTCCGTAAATTGGTCAATGCTATTGCTTGCATCTCCAGTACCAACTGTACGCTAGTAATGTCTTGAAGCAGCCATGTCAAGAAGCTCATATCCCAAGAACTATAAATGCCACTATAGCGGCACTGCTACCTATCGTTAAAGGACAAGCTACATTGTACATGCAAGTGAAGCTAAATTTTTTTACTGGAAATATTTGGAAACAAAACATTTCTGTACAAAAAAGGCAAATTACTGTATTTCATTTCGAGTATACATGTACCTTTATAACGTGACACTATAAATTAAGTATTATAAGCATTGCAACATGCTTTAGAACACTGAGTCCGTTGTCAAGTGTAATGTGACTTTGGAAATCTCAACAAATAATTAAAACACAAATAATAACAATGGTACACTAAGTTTTGCTACAAACATTAATCACGGATATAGAGTATTATGCAAGAGTTTGGTCCACCACATAAAACAATAATTGATGGCTTTTCATGACATTCAAATAATCATAAAAGGTATCCATGTAATTTAAAACTACATAACTAAAAAATGTTTTGAAAATTCAGAAGAACCTTAAAAGTAGAATACATGTATGTCACCACTTTAATTATTGAATGCATGAATAAAAAATTTACAAGTGTAAAAACCATATTGTACTGAATCCAAAAAGTAATTATAATTATATACAGCTCACACCTCAAACTAGTACCTACTTGAGCTGCTACTAGATCTACACATGTAAGCAAAAACTCATGAGTAACCTCTTGTGCTCAAAAAATTATATGAAAATAGCAGACATAAACAATGAAGGTATTCTGCGCTTATCATTAGCAAGCCCCACTACCCAGTACAGGTCAAGGTGGGACATGGTAGGGGTTTCAAATTAACAGAATCACAACCTCTGGCGCAGTCCCCTTTAGTCAAATCCTCTAATAAACTCCTACTAAAGGACCCGTTTAAACTACTACTCAACTGACAACTGCTATTGAACTCAATTCTGGTGTGTAAACTTTGCATTTTCAAAACCTACCATGGTATTACCAGCAAAGTCTGCGACAGGCATTGTTGTAGCAAAATCTCAACCATGGGGCAATCTCATTGCAGATTGACCAAAACCAACATTAAATCTCACATATTCCCTGTCACGGTACTGGGGCTTGAAGGTAACAGGTGAGTTACTTACAGTTCTGACATTATTGAATGTGATGGAAGGAAAGAATGACTGTAACCCAGGATCTTCAAGAAGTCCATTGCCAGTTCTCACACACAACAATTACAAGCTAGATCCTATAGTAGAATAAAAAAGCATAATTTATGCCAGTCTGAGAATAATAAAACCTAGTGTAAGTGCCTATTAGTCTAATCGGTAAGCCAACTCACGCAAACAAGAACCCAAACGACCTGGAACCACAGAGACAGCAACAGAAATATGAAAAACACTCAGTTTAGACAGCCAATTTGTCAGTGAGAAAATAATGCACATGCAAAATACAGAAAAACCACCCACATAACTAATTGGATCCATTCCTGCCTCTAGGCACTTTGAGAATGGAAATGGTCACCATTTTGCCTTTGCATCACATGATGTATGATTTGCATGTGGTGCTTATCACATATGTAACCACATTCTGTGATGCCAGCACAGTAAAATGGTGAATTTGCTGGAGGCCCGTAAAGTGTAATCTACCCTATCCTTCGAGTGCATCAAGTGTGTGTGAGATAGCAGGCCTTTTTTGCAGTCAGAACTGATGACAACCGTTTCTTCATCTGTAACGCAGCAAAAGAAACAGGTACTAGCTTATACCTTGGAAATAAAGAAAGAGACTGTTTTATAGAGCCAACAATACCTTTACGTTCTGCATCAGACTATTCTATGAAGAGTTTTAAGGAGCAGTATACATTTCAAAACATTAAAGCGTTACTGACACTTTGAAAGACCCACCCCCAGACGCATTAATGCATGATTGACCATATAAGGGTTAAGGCTCCAGAGAACAATAAAACGTAGCAGGAAGCCTGACCATCAGTAAATGTGTAATGCTGCTGATTTTTAATGTAACATTTAAACCATCTCTACAAAGGACCAGTAATACTAGTCAACCACAATTTGTAAAGTAGCTCTTGATGTGAAACCAAGTCAAACGCTTTCTTAAAGTCTAGAATGAAAGTATCAGTTGAGAAATTTGTTTCAATGGGCCCATAAATAGTATTATATGATGTTAAAAAGATGGTTGAGACAAGCTGTGCAAACTGTGATCCAATACTTTAGACAGGATGCACCATAAAAAAATGGTCTATAATTATTACTGACACTAGACCAATGTCTACTTGTACAAATAGGAGTAATTTTGTGAATCTTCCATTTCTTAGGTATTACGTGGTATGTAAGGTAGTTTGAAAAAAGTGAACTATTGTCAGATAACAAAGGTCCACAGGAAGGTTTGCTTAGGGAGGAAAAAAGTTTAGAATAGGAGCTTCGTTTAGTTATAAGGAGGTCAATGCCTCCAAAACATCAGCTGTAGATATGGAAATATGGTTGAATTATGTAAAAGGAGAAGGAAGACCTTTTAATGGTGGAACATTGAAATCACTAGAAGTGAATAGATAATTGAAGTACAAGTTGAAGAGCTTGGCCTTCTCTACAAAAAAAATCCCACTACTGACCCCAGGAAAATCTTATGAGGAATTGAGGACTTACAAAGATCTGGTATGTGTGAGTATAAAAGTCAAGGTTGAGTAAAGATCTATATATTTCTCCTTTCCTGTGAGAAGATGGGCTGTCATTTGGAATTCTAGTCTCAACAGCTTCTACAGTTGAAAATCACATAGCGAGTCCATCTGAAGAAATTGCCTGCTCAAGAATCGTACGGTAGCAATGTTCCCTTCAAACTCGGCTTTCATGTCCAGGAGGTTGAAACTGTTGCAATTTCGTTCGAATGTGGATGTCCAGTCTGTAACACAAAGTACATACTCAGCATATTTAGAGTGAACTTATCATAAATACAGACTCTACTGTTTCACTACCTGCCAGAGTTGTTGGGGAGGCATGAGGCATATTGTAGTAATATTAATGAGCAAAACCGAGACTGTAAATGATTTTCACTAAAATATTCACGGAAATCGATTCCTAGTCTAGCACTGTTTGATTATTTAGGTCTGTATAACTACAGTTATATTAGTAAAAACCAAGGTACTTACAGTTAAAATGTGTAATGGGTTTGGCTAAGCCATATGGTGTAATTTGAATTTTTTTCAATCAACACTAACAGCATGAGTACAAAACAGATAAAAACTTCACAATTGAATTTGTCATCACTAGTAATTTGTGTGGAGCTTTCTGCAATATGATATTGTATAGCTCCTTTCTTCTGTCAGTCCCAAAAATTTTATAAAACAAGTTTTTGAAGAAATTTTGAACAGAAAGAATTGGGCCTATGTACATTATACAGTTGCTTGCTTTTATTTTTGAATTTCCTTTTTATGTATAATTTTAGTTAAATCTCTATTAAAGAGCTTTGTGACAAACTAGGCTGTGACACATTCTTCTTGATCCTGTTAAAGGGCTTTTTTAGTTTTCAACCATGGTACAAAATGGTGCCATTTTCTTAGTCGAAGGATCTAATCATTTCAATGCAACAGCTACTTATCCTGACTTGGCCATTTTGCTTCACCCAGCAGGTCCTTCCTAACCAAGGCCACTCTTTCATGCTAGGAAACCTTCCCTCTGTTGTAAACATAAATATCATCATCAAAGCTGAAATGAAGCGCAACTCATCTGAAAAGGCAGAATTGACTTTTCTGAAATTTTCATTAGTGTCACTGATTCCACTGCAAATGTTGTGCACATTGCCAATGAAATTCAGAGTGATGAGTATGATTTGGTGACTAATGTTGGAGTGCCAGTAATAAACTGTCCAGAAAGGCAAGGTATACACATTAATTTTTACTCACAGTTCGCTATCAACTTATGTCTGTATCACTTATAGAAGCATTCATTTTGATATCAATTATTCATTGTTTATTTATGTGTATAATTCTGAAAACTGGCAATAAAAGGACTTATGCTATAGAGTCTGAGAGAACTGGAGTTCTACCCGTAATAATGAAAATGTAATTGAGCCTCTTATTACGAGAAAAAAAGTTGCTTGTAACGCAAATTGTTTAACAGGTGATAATAAATCAATCCGCAACAATCCAAAGTTATTGATTGATCATGTTCCACCTAATGTGAAGATACAATTGGCAAGGTACAAGATGGCACTTAAATCTTTCTCGTGCCAGAATTGTAACAGCATTATAGTCCCACCTGCCATCTTGTCCATATACTGCAAGCATAATTTTGGGTATCAAACCTGTGTGGACTCCTGGTACCAGGCAAGTAAACACAAATGCTAATAAAGAAATGCCTGTTATGTCGTTTTGATAGAGCATTATACTGAAACTAATACAGTAAGGACGCTTGATGATTTCCTGACAGTACTTAATGAAATTGTCAGGTTTATGCCCTACAATAAAGATAAAAAATTGGCTAGTAGATCAGGCTCTGGTGATACAAGTTAACTTAAGGACTGTGTAAGCACTCATGACATTGTACTACACCCATCTTTAATGCTATTTGACCTCTTAACTTGTTTTTTGATATATGTGACCATAATTGACAAAAGGTACCTTATGGCGGATTTTTAAATTCATGATTCTAATGAAAAATATCCACCTGTGAGTGCTCTGTTAGACAACCATTGTTTCTAAAAGTTACATAGTAACTTTTTGCATACATGATAAATTTAGCTCAGGAAGTTGCATTTTTAAGGCTATAAAGGCCAATTTTGCTATCCGCCATGAGGTACCATTTGTCAATTATGGTCATGTATTAAATCATTTATTTGTCCCAGATTCATTGCTATAATTACCTCTTGTGGCTTTGTTACAAATGTGTCTTGTGTCTTTTGTCCAAGAATGCCAAAAGTCTCAGTTATAGTACTACAGCTATTTTTGCTGCTGATTTTGTCATGTGAGCATGTTGATGCGACTCTTATAATTAGGTTGGCCACCACACACACAATGATAAATCAAGTGATACTAAAACTAATTCTTCTGTAACATGTAAATAACTAAAAATGTTTCAGGTTTATTACAAATCAATAGGCCACATGATTTAGGAATAAAAAGGAATATCATTTTGGGTTTTAATCTCTCTCTGCTGTCCTTTCTGGCATAGGTTTAGTCTGAACTTCTCAGTTTTCCTCTTATTTCAGCCTGTACAATAATAATACTAATAATATTGAACAAGATAGAATTAATTATCATACTCTCCAACTTCAGAAAGACTCTGTGGTCTCATAAGAAAAATCACTTCTCGGAGTTGACTTCTGTCAAACATTTCTGTCTGTCAGCCGGAGGACATCTCATAGCTTCTGAGTCCTAACAGTCTACACAAAACGAAATAGCAGTAAATCCATGACCATTGACCACACGCAGACGTAGAGCTAGAGTCTAACTCAGCTCCACACCCACTGGCCCTGTGTATAGCTATGCATGCATACATGGCATGACATTCAGTTTCAAAAGTCTGTCATTCATTCAAAATGGCTTAATCATGATAATTAGACAAATGGAGACCATTGATGGGGGAGCAAAAGCAAGCACTATGCAGCTACAATAATCAATGTTAATTTATTTCAAAAAAGACATTAGTGCATGAGTAAATAAATGGTTGTTATTCAAATTTGACTGACTATCATATCTATATGTTGTGATCACATAGATTGCATAGTACATTAGAAAATAAGCTAACTAATATAATACCATCACTTGCTTTGACTTGTACCTTAGCTTTGACTTGTACCTTAGCAATTATAGGCTTCAGGGCACTTGTCAATTTTTACTTAGTTTTGCAATGTAGACACCGGTCAATCAAGTGTTTAAAACTTGAGTCTTTTACTGGCATGATTGACATCTATAGGTCTCATGACAGAGAACAAATACTATCTCTCCTTTAACTACATTTCTGTACTTTTCAAATGGTATGAGAAAATCAGATAACAAGTCTCCTGTCATGCAATTTAGTGACACTCGTATCAAATGTCATGGAAAAATATTTGTTTTTGTTGAACTGCTTAACTCTGATACCTGAAAGTTCGTAAGATGCACCTTCCTTTAAAACACAAGCATTTTATTGCCAAGCAACGAATAGGGCAACTCAGGGTTGTCTTTAATGGTGCAGTCTTGCTTACTGAGTGTTTTGTCTTTTGATTATTCCTTTTACTTGAGTTGAGACTAGTTCACTTACAGCCAAGCAAGGAAGTTGAGAGAATAGAGAAAGATGCAACTTGTTTCTCTTCTTTAAACACTAGGTGATGGCACTACTGTTGACTTTTGATTGATGATCCTCAAGTAATTGTTAATGGATGTTATACCAAAATTTTTCAATCCTACTGCTGTCGAATCTGCACTAGCTTCTTTGATTTTATTGAGAGGCGATGCACTAAAGGAAATGCATTTTTTTGAAAATGACCCGTCACTTATTATCCTGTCAAAATATTGCCATTTAGTGGCCATGCCCTTTTTCATTGGTGATAGTTTTGTAAAGCTCCATGCACTATAGCAATAAAAGAAACCGGCTTTGTATCTGATACAGCAACAACAATTGTACTTGCTATTTAACAGTTTTTTTAGTGGTCTCAGCCATCATTAAAGAGAGACAGAGTTGTGGTCACTCCTATACATATCAGTACTTGCATGCAGTGTACCGTACAACTGTGATGTCGAATGAATGCTTGAGAGAGCAGAGAGAGACTGGCAGAGTTGAGATGACTCCTGCTTGCTTTGTACCTATTAAAAAGTGAATAGGTGTTAATACGACAATATCAACAATATTTTTTGAGTGATAAATTCTAGGTGACGGTGAGATTAATAAAGATAAAAGACTCTAAGGAAGCTTCTTCTCACTCATTAAAGTGACAATGTGATGCCTCATGCCTACCTGCTACTGTGCATGCTCAGCTTAAAGGTACAGCAGTTGCCACTTTGATAGTGAGAAGAGGTCAGAGAGACTTAAGCTATATATACTCAATGGACTCAGTACAAAATGGGGATCTGTTCTGGGCAGTAGCCAGAGAAATCATGAAGCTGCGACAGAGGTTAAGAGCGGAAGAAAGATGATTTAGAGAAGTCAGAGAACTCAATAAAAGTGAACTGGTCTCCCAAAGTACTGAGCATAACGTGACAAAAAACCCTAAACAGCCTTCTGTAAAGGAATAACTTAAACTATTAAGAGCTAAAATGCACTCAGAGAGAAATAAATATGGCAAACAATGAAAATGAAAGAAGTTATGATAGATAAATGGATGACATTTGGAAATCGAGAGCGGAACTGTGATTATTTAGAAAGACAAGTCAAATTTTGATAAGACTGTTGAAGAAGCTTGAAGATATTTACAAGAAAATGAGGCAGGATGATGAGTATGAGATTAAGAGAAAGGAGGAGGAAGAGGACATTAAGTGGATAGTTAAAATGAAGGAAGAAAAGAAAGTAAGGTTTCATCATTTAGTTCATTAGTGTTCAATCAACCATGTCAGTAACATCCATGCATTTTATTATGAGTCATACACTATGTACATGGAACTTCATTCAGATGTTAGTTAAAAATTTTAAAATTATGGGAATTAAGATGAAATAAAAATTAATTTATAAATTAATAGTCACGAATTTTATTGTTTTGAATTTCATAACCATAATGAAGATTGATTAGTTTCTGGCAGTGGTCTTGCATCCAGATTATTAGTTGGATGATACCCAGCACCATCGCAAATATGTACCATTGATTTGCAGGCACCCAACAATAACACCCTCGGGGCCTGTAAAATGGAATATGTAGTTAATATGCATAACATTTGAAATATAAATACATTTTTAGGCTAAAGAAAAATAGTACTGGCACTAGAGGCACTGCATAGTTGAATCAAGTTTGCGTTCCATCCTCCTAGTTGGTTAACAATTCGTCCATGACACTTTGTCAAACAGTCACCACCCAAAGAATGTATGACCATTACAAAGACATGCTATTTACAAGTGAGTTTCCTCATAAGAGCTTATAGTGACCATCCAATAGCGTTTCCATCTGCATCCTATAGTGCCAGCAAGGGCAATCTTTAATCTTACTTATTATTATATGAAGATTAATAAAATTTTGTTATTTATTCATTTTACTAAAGTGATGCATACATGTCCAATTGTGCCTTGATAATTTAGGACCAAGCCAAGGATTATATATTGAACCAAGACTGCATGCCAATGTTACCCTGTCAATCTGGGTACAATACCACAACTATTGTGAAACATATTATAATACTATACAATCCAAATGATTTCCGCAATGTAACCCCACCATTCCTGGGATGATTCAAAGTACCCAATAGATGGTGTAATACCTATGTCAGACAATCTCACCATACCAATGTAACCCCACCATTGCTGGTATGATCCCAGGTACCAAATAGAGGGTGTAGTACCTGTGTCAGAGTATCCAACTAGGAGCACCAATTGATGCAAAATGTAGATTTTGATTATTAAGCATAATGTGTATGTATCATGAGTTCTGGTTTCTGTTGTGGAGTTCACATAATGTTCAAGATATAAATGACGAAACGTTAATTTTTGTTAAAATGAGTTACTCTGGTATATTTTCACAGCCATGAAAATGTTCACAAATTTCACTATTAATGTAAATAGTAATAATTATACATAATATTTTGAAATTCCTGTTAATACCTCCTTCATTACTTCTAGTATGTGAGGATCACAATTTTCTTGACACAACTTGTCTGTATACCTTTTACAATATAATTACTATCATTATTGTGTCTGTTGTAATTATACAATCATACCTTTCAAATGTATTCTGTCCACTACATAACTCATTTCTGACATTCTAATAGCAACAGGTGTCAACTATAACCTTCATTTGTTGCAAGCATATTTCATCAAATGCAAACATCATCATAGCAAATGACATCTGAATTCAATTACCATGTAAGACGTGTTACAAATTGACCTACCAAGAGTTGATATTTTGTTGTACAAAAAAGCATTAATATTTCCATAAACCTGGGATTTACTTTCACTTCCAATCAGCGTGTCCAGAAATTGCAATGGAACTTGAGGTCATTTTAATTTAATGATATTCATTGAAATCACCATAGCAAAGAGTAGTGATGGAGAATGGAGGAATTTGTCATCTCTATTTGAAAAGCAATAACTTGTGTCTAGTGTGACTACTGGACTTTATTTGGCACTGAAGGCTTTCTAGAAGTCTTGTGAATAGAACTGGAGATGCTATATTGTCATATTTCTTAGTTTTAGACGGCAAGAGTGGCACTTGAAGGAAATGGCAGTGATAAATCTTGTTTTTGCTTGTTTTAGAATATTTCCCGTGCTTGTCAGTTGTTTACTTGCATTCTCCTGACATTCAGTGTCTTTTTTTGAGTACATGAGTCACAAAGACGCTTATTATGCAGAGCTGATTGCTTTTCATGCATGGTGTCATGCAACCATGAGTGCAGAATTTTAGAATTTTTGGAAGCTCAGGTTTCAAAAATTTGCACTGAGTACCTAATCACTTATACACCATTCTCTTGCAAATTAGTTTTATTTTAAATTGTTGAAGCAGGAAAGTGCTCAAAATATAGTTTTATAGGTTTAACCTTTCAAAAATGAAAAAAATTTAAAATTTAAAAAATCTTAATGAAAAGATGGCCTTAATGATAGTGGTATATTCAGACGGTCTGGTTTCAAAGGAACAGTCACTGATTAGGATGATCTTCAGCAGGATAAGAGCTTTACTGTTGCACAATATAGAAAGCTGGACTTTGGCAAATTTCACCACATCACAAGTTATAAGGATGCTTAACAATCCTACCATTGGTTCTTTGTATAAAATTAAAATTCAGTATACTGAAAATTTACTAGGAATTTCCTATCAATGTCCTTGGTTTTTTGGACATGGGGGACTCAGAAAAGGAACTCTTATTGGTTTATGAGGTGACTGAAGATTGATCATATTCTGAAGAAGCACTTTATCAGAATCAAAAGCCTCATCATTAAGTTTACGTAAATTTTCAATCAATATCCTTGCATCTTCCTCTGAAATTGTGCAAATTGCCTGCTTACAAATGGCATGTTCAATTGCAATGTGCCAATAATTTGGTACGTCCTGCGGTAGAAATACAGCAGCAAAAATGAGTCTACAAAGGAGAGACACATCATTCAGATACTTGGCCATGAGCTTCAACATTGGCTATGGGCTTAAACATCTTTAGACTGCATATGATTGACTGAGAATCCTCAGTCAAGTGTGCTAACACATGGAGAAAGTGAGACCTCATGCAGTGACAACTTAGAAAGAGATACCAGACATGCAAAACCAGACTAAAGGATTGCTGGGAGCAGGATTAAGGCTGCAGTTTGTTTCCATCTTCACTAAAAATGGTACACCTTGATAAGTAGCTAGGTCATTATAGCAGTAATGCCATGTGATTAAATGTTTACACCTGTATCAGTGGCTAAGTTTGCCTGAATATTAGTAACGCGGTAGCATGACTATGTAAGATTCACCCCATTTCAAAATGGCAGCCACGCCGTGTGATACTAGAAAAACGAGCTACTATAATTACCAGACTTTATGGAGGACCTTATCTTGACCAGAGGACTCCATTGGTACCACTAGTGTGGCTGTAAACCTTGTCTGAGAGGAAAATCAAAAATCCGGAAAAAGGCCATTTTGTTTAGCCACCTTTTTTCATCATCATCAAGTCCTGTCAATCCAGTTGTCGGTCTGTATCTCAACTTTGCTTGGTGATAGAAGGCTATTTCTTACACCATTCAACTCCAATAATGCATGCGCAGGTCCCTGTTTTTTACCACAATTCTACAACAAAAAAGTTGTACTGTCACACTGGATTGGGCCATTCTAGCTGCATGGCGCCATTTTATTAATTAAAGAAGCATGTGCTCCAAAGTTTATGTGTGATCATGCAGGCTTAGATCAGCTGCTCTGGAAGAAGCAAGCAAATGAAGCTATTAATCAACTGCAATACTTTGTGGAGGTTTCAAGGTAAGAGAAGGTATTATTAATCTTGCATACTATTCTTTTATTAAATGCGTAATGAATTATTTTATTTAAAAAAAAACAAATAATTAAATAATGTGATAATAAGCAATGATAGTATGACTTGACAATAGGAAGGAATAGAAGGATTGCAGGGAAGATGCATACTGTCACTGCTGCTTGAACAAAAACTTTTATCAAGACTAGTAGTATAAATTCCGAGGAGGTTTGACAGGAAGCTTAACAGGAATTATTTGCAGTGTAGAATTAAAATAATTGGCATACTTCTATTAAAAAATGGCTGAATTAAGCGAAGAGTGTGGGTCATGGAAAAATCGAGGTATAGATGAACTTTGGGAGTTAAGGGAAGAAGAAAAGCTACTTTCAGGTAGTATAAGAATTTATGGTAAACATACACACATTAAAATCGTGCACTTATTAATACTTTGTGTCTTAATTTTTAGAAACATCCAGCAGTACCACGATTTATTTTTTAGAGCTAAAAGACTTACTCTTACACAATCCCTAGCTTTTTTGTAGTTTCCGTCTCATTGAGACATGCTGTTGTACAGATGCATGATGATTCATTGGATGATCTGGACATAGGGCATCTTTTTTAAAGGTGATGTATGCCTTTCGTTACCTAGACCACTTTCAGTAGAGGCACTTGAAACCTGTTTAGTGAATGTAAGTAGTATATTTATAAGTACTTTTTACATCTATATGATTTTTAGATTGATGAATTCAGCCAGCGAATACTAATACCAAATATAAGGCTTGAAAGCAATGAAGTGTATGTGGTTTGAGAATGGAAAATAAAGTCACCAGAACAGATAAGTACCTAGGAACCAACAGATGAGAAAGAAAATTATAATGAAGTGGAGAATGAGGAAGAAAAGGAGATTTCAGTTTCGGATTCTGCTGAGGACGAATCATATGAAACTGTAACATTTAAGTGTATTGGAGCAACCAGAGAAATTTCATTTCAAACAGCACCACGCACTGCTAGCAGTAAAATTCGTAATCAAGACTATCCAGTTCGTTTAACGCCAAAGCTGAATAACATTTATTACTCAAAAGCTTTTGCATTTGAATGTCAATTAGGTGGAAAGTGGGACAAAATTAGGTATGTTATTAAAGAATTACTCAATATTGTGCATGATGCTATTGAATCTAAAGAAATTGTAAAAGTAGAGATGGCATGGATTAAATACATCACAGATTAAAGAGATCAGGACCTGGATATTTTGCTGGCATTTCTATTTCAAAAAAAAGATGGGACAAGACTGTTTTAAAGTATAGCAGCACACGTTAAAATAATTACTCTATAACTACCTTAATAACTATCAGGATATTGTTTGTATGGTACTATTGACTTTGATAAATTAACTAATTGTTACAGGTGAATTGACTATCAATATGTACACACAATTGTACAATTATTTTTAATTATTGTTTAAGACAAGCAAATTATCATCAGTATGAATGTTCAGTAGCAGTTAAGTCTACAATAGCTGTTTCAGGAGGTGGTGGTAGCTCAACTGGTACTTGATAAAACTGGCGACGAATGGACTTTTCCCCACTCTTGATCATTGTTGTTCTACCTGCAGCAAACAGACCTGGTTCTTCAATGGTACGCAATTGCTGTTGTCATAGATTCTGCTTAGACTTTTCATATTTATCAAAGGTTGGCCTTTCTCCTTCAAAAAATCTATCGTGTGTCGCAGTATAATAGTAAAATGGGAGGTCTTTATTCTTTTTGAGTACTCCATACAAACTTTTCTTCCATTCTGTCGTAACAGATTTGCATGTGAAATGATTACCTATGGTGTCTCTAAGAGTACTAAAAGAGCAGTCCATGTCATCTGTAGTGCCAGCTAGTGGATGTTCAGCAGGTACACCATTGCTAGACTTTCTGCGCATCCATTCCCTACTTTCAATTGTCGTAGTCAATGCAATTAGAGTCTGCTGTGTCATGCCTTGAGAATGGCAGTGGTGTCTCTATAAGAGATAAAATTATGATACTGTAACATGGTATTTAAATAACTATATTTGCCAATATACATTGCATGGCCATGTACAACAGATGTAGAAAATAATTGAAGTAAAATGTGCAAGTATGAAAATAAATTGTGACTGCTTACCTGTTTACTTCTAAAGTACTGAAATCATAACTGTCTCTATGCCAAGGCATTAAATTGTCTAATAGAAAATTTAACATGTTGTAGTTGTACCGGCATCTCTCAAACTCTGTTAAACCTCTTTCATCTAATGCTCTATGCCAATTAAGACAGTTCTCACAAACTTTGCCTCAAAAGTATAGTCATTGCTTTCCATATACTTTGCAACACCTTCAAATTCTGTATCATGTACAGATTGCTTCCTTTGACCAGTTAAGGCAGGATACGTCAGCCAGAGATGGGATCACCCAGCACCTTGACAAATCTTTCCAACTGTAGCTGAGCTGGGCCACCCGATCTAGTGGCAGTAGCAATTCTCTATTTAATAATAGTTATTAAAATGTAATATAGCACATTCTCTATTGTACAGTAGCATTTAATTCAATAATTAATAAAAAAGTTAATATTTTGGGGCTACATATGCTTACATGTAACAAAGTATACCTTTAAATCATCCTCCCTTATATGATACTCTGAGTCAGTTATAGGGTGAACCTCAGGCACATACATCTAAGTAGAAAAAGGAACTTGATATTGACAAATCTGATGTGAATATTCAGATTCTGCCAAAATAGACCTTACCTTGTCAGAATAAGTTTCAGCAGGACGATCTATGTTGTGTAAATAAGTAAATACAAAATTTTAATATTATAATTACTTGAATTCCAAGGCTTCAGAATATATCCTGATGGTACACATTGAACTCGTAAATGATCAATAGTGTCCTTCGTGTCCACATCAGCTAGCTCCCAGGAATAAATAACACTCAATAATTAAAATAAGATTAAAATTTACTGCAAGCTCAAGCATTGCTTCCATTTTAGCTATTGACATCTTAGAATACTTGTTTCTGGCAATAGATCTCGTTTTGAGTACGGAAGGGGGTGTGTGTAACCCATTGAACGAAAGGAATTGTATTCCCCATTACCAATAGAAAAAGAAGGCAATACACTTTCATTCAATTTTATATACAATGTTCCTGCTACTTTCATGTTTCGCTCATTCATCTCAAAAATAATCTTACTAATAAAGGTACGAGCTTCCTAAGCTGTCAAACTGTGGTAAGGAACACAAGACACAGGCAAAGCATAAGGTCTACATAATATTTCACTAGGACTGATCATTGTAAGAAGAATATGAGGCCTTTTTCCACTGATGCCTCGTGACTTCTCGAATGAACTGAAGCAAACTCTCCTGCAGCTTAACTAGTTTACTAGTTGTGTTATCTTTGATGCAAAAATTTGCTTTATTACTTTTTAGAAATTCTAAGAGATATACAACTTCTGCATAAATCTGCCGTCCCAGAGATATCAATTGACCTAGTCCATCTACTGTCCAAGATAGAGAAAAAAGCACCTTGTCCCCTACATTTTCAAAAGCTACCCAAAGAATAAACAAAGGTAAAATAATTATAGTAGGGTTACACTGAATTTGATCAGCTTATTATAAATGCAGTAGTTGTCATATGAAAGTGGCTGTTAATTGTCACATAAGTGTTTGTTTATAATAGCTTACCCACAATGAATATAATTATGAGACAAATTTTATTATTAATTATTATTATTTTTTAAAATACAGTAAATTCAAGTAATATAATAAGTCAGGTGTATTCATAATTGTCATTACCAACCACAGCATCATTTGGAGAGTTAGGATTGAAGTGATGCCTTCGCTAGAGGCTTTATAGCGATCAGACCTATCACTGGACTCACTACTAACATTAGCAAGAAATTCAGGTGCACAAAATGGTTCCCTTCCATCAAGACAGTTATTCTTACTCAGCAGAAGGTCCCAACTTCATCTGTGAATGTTAATAAGTCAGGCCCATCGCTCCTGTGATCTGTTGTCATTTTTCCTCATGTTTATGTATAATAATAAGTTCCAGAGTATAAAATTATTGTTTTCTTTTATGATACCTACATAAATCCTAGGCTTATACAAAGTGAACTAAAAGATATGGTTCATTATAGCTACCTGTTAGTTTGTATCGTTCTTTTCATTTCCATTTCTATATGCAGCCCTAAAAGAGTCCAATAGGTTAGCTATACTCATCTTTTCATGCCTTTTTAGTAATGTCTCACCCCATGCCTTCTTTCCTGCTAATATCTCTTGTTCTTGGTGGTCCATGTGGTGTACAGTTGGT
>NW_003546349.1:105947-112859 GCF_000090795.2 Amphimedon queenslandica | reverse complement strand
GTAGTGTGGGAATTGATAATTGTGACCGTAATTGACAAAAGGTAGTACCTTATGGCAGATAGGAAAATTGGTCTTTATAGCCTAAAAAATCCAACTTTCTGAGCTCCATTAATCGTAAATTACTCCACAGGATGCAAAAAAGTTACTATGTTACTTTAAGAAACAATGGTTGACTAACAGAGCACTCAAAGTTCATATTTTTCATTATAATGACGAATTTAAAAATCTGCCATAAGGTACCTTTTGTCAATTATGGTCACAATTAACAAGTCCTGGGGACTGACTTTGGATAAAGTAGTAATTGCTATAAGGAAGGACTTCTTTGTGCACTAACATTTGTTGTTTGCTTGAGGGTAAGAAAGTCGAAGGATATTCTTTTTATGCCACCATTTCCTTTTAACAACTCAAGAGCATTGATAATAGTAAATGTCTTCAGGAGAGGAACAAAGAAGATCATCGTCAACTTAGTCTTCACAATTATACAGCTGAACCATCTATTAAAGACATGCCACTATTAGTATCTGACCAAGAAACATCTCACAAGGAGTAGATAATACTTTCTTCTCCAACAGCTTCATCCCTACAACCTTTAGGGAGCCAAAAAGAGATGGAGTGGATGACACTCTCTCCACGAACACCATCTAAATAGGAATGATTTGTAAAGAATGAAAAAAAGATTCAAGAAATGAATCACAGGTTGAGAGTCACTTAAAGTAAGAGTAGTGTAATAATTATTATTTCAGCTATTAATTAATCAGGATTAATATTTTTCACTCTTCTATCTCATTTATCTATAAATAATGTTTTGCATGTAGTCATAAGTGGCTTAGTATGCACAGTATTTGTATATTATTTGTACGCATTCATTATTTTAGTTTAACATGACCATCAGCTTAAAGTCATCGTTAACAGTCAACATTGGAATCAAGTTTAAAAGCTGGCACTAGAGGTTCAAAATGAAGAAACGCTTTGAGGTTGGCTGATAGCTGATTGCCATAATACGCTGTGGATAGTGACTATTCAGTTTGAAGCTTGAAGTGCTGTTCAGAGAAGACCCAAGATATTCAGAAAGAAAATAAGAGACGAAAACTTAAATAACTTACATAAGAGGACAAGAAAGAAGACTACAACCCAACACTGCAAGTGAGCTGGGTTGGCTGATTGCCATACATGCCATAATACGCTGTGGATAGTGACTATTCAGTTTGAAGCTTGAAGTGCTGTTCAGAGAAGACCCAAGATATTCAGAAAGAAAATAAGAGACGAAAACTTAAATAACTTAAATAAGAGGACAAGAAAGAAGACTACAACCCAACACTGCAAGTGAGCTGGGTTGGCTGATTGCCATACATGCCTTGGGTGAAGGCAATTATACATCTAGTAAGCCAAAGATGTATAACAAAAAGAGCAAATAACTTTGGCATGCTGCAGAGTTGAATTTTGAGATCGATGGTCAATGATTATGTTGGCACTTATAACAGATCTACTTGTGCAGCACCTGGTTCGTAGGAGCAATTTCTTAGCAGAATTTCAAAACGAACTTAACTCAGCAAATCTCTCTTCATCCCATATCTTACATCGTTCATTATTGCTGCTACATCCTAATATCCAATGATCTTTCTTGCTAATTAGCATCAACGTGTAACTTTATCTTCAACTTGCAAGAATTGAAATGGAATAGTTCCTAGACTTTCACAATACTTGCAAGGCTCATCTACTTTCTCTAGAGTGCTTCAACGACCTGGATGACGTGAGTCAAGACAAATGTAGTAAGTACTAGGTTCTTTATAGCCAGCCTTCTTGAGTATTTGCATGCATGTAGCCATAGATTTTGGCCACATAGCTGATAAAACAGCATTGCCTTTAAAATAAAGGTCTCTCCAATATTCTAGAATACTAATAAAACTTCCGAGCACCACTTATGCTATTGCATAAACAGATTGTCCTTCCAACAGCAACCACTATATCAGACTCTAAATTTTCTCCAAAAACCCTTACCATCTAATGGTAAATTATTTGTAGTTGTTGTCCATCCGTGGCTAGACTGTCATCAGGAGTGCTTGTGCTTTCACGCTGTTGCAACAATGATGCCATTACAAGCAAATTTTGGTGGATTAAAAGACAATCCTGATGACATACCACAAAGCGGCATAACTTGCGTTACTTGTTTTACTGAAATAGCAAAAATAAAGTGTTCATTTAATTTAATTGCTTGCATCAAGTGTTCAAACCTTGAGTTTCTTGCCAGTGGCAATACTTTGTAGATTTTTGATACAGCTTTTTCTTCACAGCAATTGCAAGGGCAATGTGTATGAGTAAACACAGTTCAGTGCAATTCCAATATGAAACTTTTCTTGACCAGGATGCTATGCCCAGTTAATTAATTATTCCTATTAATTATTTACAATAATTAACAGCTTTACTTTGTGTCAGAAAGAGCGCCAGCTGGAGCAGCTGTGTGAATGTTTTTTAATCTGCAGGGTGTCAATCAGCTTCCAGCAGACACTCGTTTATTGTTTAGTGTATGAAGGTGTGAGGCTGTAAAGCAATAACAGCATAAACACCAGTTGGTAAAATACACCCATCGGGCTCCATGCCAACTAGTCTGTCTTAGTTGAGGTACTATTGGTACTTAGCTAGTCTCTGTCGCCCACACTACTATTAAGCCGAGGTAAACTACTCTTCAAGTTTTACTGGTATCAACAATGTTCTTTGAGCAGTCACAAGTATGTACTAGGTGTATAGTGATACAGTTACTCAAACTCTTAGCCTGTTCGTATGGCGACTCTCGAAAAGTCGTGTACCGATGCTGATTACTTAAAATGGAACAAGGAGCGAGTAGCTTGATGGATAGCAGTGAACTTCAGTCATGATTTGGCAGAAAGCTTTACTGGTGAGTTAGTAATCAATGTTTCTCACCTAAGCCATTACAATAATGAATCAGCAGTCACTATGACATGCATCATTGCATTTCTTATTATTTGAATAGTGTTTAACCATTGTAGAGCAAGAAGTAGATAAAGACACTTTACCACAGAATGTGAATTGTGCATCTGTAAAGCAGCTCAAGGGTTGTGGTCTTAATATGTTAAAGACCAAATGAAGCTGCATAACCTTTTTTATTCTAACATTATTTACATGCAGTAATATATTCAACTGCGCTAGTACTCTACCTTTAGATAGTGTATCTACGTGCACTCCAAAATCAATCAAATTGACAATTAAGGAAATGAACACATTTTCTTCTGAGGAAAGGCGCATATATTTTATTGAAGCTATTTCGGACTGACTATGCACCCATTAAGCTATAGCAATGATTTGTAAAACTACAATAAAATGATAAAAATTTTTAAAATTTCTTTTATCAGCATAATCCTATTGCTATTTTTGGCCTCTTATAGAAGAAAAACAGTTGCAGCAGCAGCTAGAAAGCTTTGGTATGGAAATGAAGTTCCCAGATTTCATAACAACAAATGAAATTTAATCAAGCTTAGTTGCAAAATTATATCCTTAATGTGCTTCACTTGTTTTTGGAAAAGCAGTACTTAGAAGACATCCTTGATTCTCTCACTGAAAGAAGATGAAGTGTCAAGAAAGCAAAATATTATGAAGTAAGCATTGCTTGCAGGCAAAGAAAAGGCAGACATCAAGTAATACTTCTAGTTTTATTACCCATTGTCATTTTTAAACACAATGGTGGTTCTTTAACTTCTCTTAGCAACAGTATAACTAATACCATATATCTGGTAATTTTCATAGGAGAAAATTTTTAGACAAAACAAATTCATGTATTTTTATTTTCGCACAGTGGTTCCTGTCGGAAAATAATTAACAACATATAAAATTTTAAAGATCTTATAAAGGATCCCCCAGAGCATCTCTGCTTGAGAAGCTACCATGCCTATTGGACTGTCTGCCAACTGCAGTAGGAAGCTAGGAGAGATACTTTAATTGGAAGAAACAAAGCAGAGCCATTTTGTGATGATAGTGCCACGTGTCTTGACAATGCACGTGGTATCTGCATGCAAAACTTACCTATGAATGAATTAATTTTTATGAATTTTAATTTCGTACAAAGCCATACATCCGAAAATTAAGTACAGACGAAAATTTCCAGATATACGGTATGTGACATAGACTTGTAGTAATGTTATACTTTATAGAAGACAGAGACAAAGTAGACTCTTCTAAGAATACTGCAAAAGTTGATTCTTCTAAATATAATTCAGGAGGTATTGTAATGTGTAATAGAAGTTATCAGGCAGAAGACTCAAGATATAAAGATGAAATCATGTATTCTGGAGATGATGAAGGGACATTTAAATTATACTGTTTTTTTATTATTGACTTTTGTCTGGTGGTGTTACAGCTGCAGGTGTTGCAGCTGCAGGTATTGCATGTTGTTAAAATTACAGTTATTAACTTACTATTTTGTTTAGATGAAAGTCAAGCTATAAAAATTGATAAAGCCGAGCAACCTGTTGTGACAGACTCATATACAATTCTTTTAAATCAGTCATAATAGCTATGTAAAATATGAAACTATCATTGGGAATCACCCTAGAATAGAAAATTATGAACATTTTCTTTCACTGATAGTGAACTAGACGAGCAAGATTACTTTATTTGCTAATTTAAATATTTATAAAAATTATTTTTATCTGTAGCAGCTAAATTTTTACTGACAAAAGAAGAAAAGGGTCGGCTAATGCTGAAAAAAGTAAATTTTTGAAGCCACTAGCACAAACCCTTTCGGATAAAGAAATTGTAACAATAAATTGTGAAGCTAAACTAGCTAATTTAACCATTTATGATATTACCAAAAGTGGATCAATTTAGTTCAACTTCAATTTGTTAAGTTTTGTTCAAAAAGTTATCAAAAATCATAATTTAATAATACATACAATCACTAATTTATACATGATATGCAATGGTAATAGTAATATTGTAGAGAATAGAGTAATTGTAACCCACTTTGGCAAACAGATCGTATCCAGAAATTAAAATGGAACTTTTGGTCATTAAAATTTAATGATAATCATTAAACTAAACGTTACCATGGTAAGAGTAATTGTGGAGAAGAAACAGAAATTTAAGGTCTCTGTTTGAAGCAATGTGATATATTGTGTAAAGCTGGGAGACTATAATGGCTTTCTGCAAGTCTTCTGGACCATGCAGGTGTTATTTCTTAAAATTTTGAGATGGCAACTACGGCACTGCTACATCAGACTACATGTGGCAGTTGTATCCTTGCTTTAAAAGAATCTTCATTGTATTGTTTGATTGGAGATAATGTATGACACTTGAAGAATGTAATATTCTCTAAAACACTAAAATGCTTATTTTAGCCGATGTGGATGGTGCTGGAGGGCCAAGTGTACTTGATTAAGCTGGGGTGCCAGCTTTTGAGCTTCATTGTTGTCTGAAGGCCAAGAAAGTCCTACTTTATTAGTGTAACAGGCTGTTATCATTGGCTATAGAGGTTAAGTTTGTAGCAAGAGTGCTGAAGAGGAAAAAGCATTTCTGTTGACACAAAAACTATTACAATTTAATGGCGTTATTGTAATTTTATCCTTTACTACCTAATATAAACTTGAAGAATGTTGCAGCCCCTCCAGGCAAAGTTTAAGTTTTCGTTACCATTGGGCTGTAACATTGTATTATCACAAATTATGCTTACATTTTGTCAAAACATAATATATTTTTTGTTATAACTATCCCAAATATTAAAATTTGTGAAGTGAAATTATACTTTAAAGTGAATGGGACAATGGTGACATCTGAATCGGACTACCCCTCATCAAATAATACTGATAAAACTTTGCAAGAACATAAGTATGACGTTGAGGAACAGCGACATGTGATTACATTTTTATAGTTTTCCTTCTAAAAAAAGTTGTAGGATCAGACCATTACTGGCCTGTATAAATCAATTCAAGAATAATAAGTGAAAAGTTGCTCTGTTTACTAATCCATGTCCACTAATTTTTGGACTTGTCAGTGCCTGGGAAATTCAAATCCAATAGTGGTATATTGAAATGCAAAAATTTGACAGGCCTGTGAGTTAAAAACTCCAGTGTGGGAGTATTGTAGCATGGAAAATTAAAAAATCCAATATTGTTCCAGTATAAGAATAAGTCGGATAACTTTATAGTACAGCGATTTAAAAATTACAGTATTAAAATTAATAATTGAGTGTATGGGAACTTATAACTTACAACACAGGAAAAATATTCATAATGGAAATTAAAAGTCCATTATTGTTGAAGTATGGACTTCATCAGAGTAAATATATGGAAATTTAACGCGTACAGCATAAAGAAAAATCTTTATAATGGGTATTAAAAATCCAACGTTGCTCCAGTTTGCAGAGGCGTAGCTAGGTTAAAGCAGATAATGGGGCAGGAGGAGATAAATTTTGTGCTTGAAGTGCGCCAAAAAATTTTACATACTAATTATTTATTCAAGATGGCCGTGGCCTATAATTACTTAATTGTGTCATAAGTACAATTATTATTGTAAAAAACAAACAATAATAACTATTATACAAGTTGTAACTATCTATTTTCTTGTTGAAATCTATTAACAATAATTTCAATTGAAAATTTCCTCACAATATCAGTCTCAACTGCCATCACAGCTAAGTCACTTAGCCTGCCCTGAGACATAGTAGATTTGAGATGATTTTTAAGTACTTTGAGACACGAAAATGTCCATTTACACTTTACAGTAGTGACAAAAGGTAATAGCACTTCTTAACAGATGAATTACAACAGGGAAAGCTTCTTTCAATAGTACAAGTTGAAACAGATCATGAGAAAAATTTTGAATGTCCTTTCTAATGAGCATACGCTTTGCTACTTGTACCTCCGCTGCCATGTCGCTCAAATTTAAGTCATATGCTGTTATCAT
>NW_003546349.1:101208-105831 GCF_000090795.2 Amphimedon queenslandica | reverse complement strand
GTGCCAGCAATGGCTTGGGATCTGTAGGAAACTGCCAGAGAATCAGGGACTGTTGCATCCCATACCAGTGGTTTGCCCTTTTCCCATGTAATCAGAGTCATACCTTCAGGCCATTTACCATCAGAACGAGAAAGGCCAAAGGTTCAAGGGTAGATGAAATCCCTGCTGATGATAACCCCCTGTGCACAACCTCATTCACTGCAGCATGGCGATGGAAACGGCGGTTTCTCTTCTTACATATGAGACCATGTAAGCCAAGGCTGTCAACAGAAGCCCCACACAACCGACAAGTGTGTAGAACACAGACTGACAAGCCCAGGCAAAGGGCCACTCCAATGTGAACGGTAGTGTTGTCTAACCGTAATCCAAGGGAAGAGACTGGGAGGGCTTGCAACCACACTCCAGACTTGGGCTGAAACAGCATGCAGCTGAGCCCGGGTGAGGTCATCAGAAGCTGAGGACATAAGAAGATCCAGAGTAGCCAGTTTCTGGGGTATATCTCAGGTGTTCTGGTGAGTGATGGTGTCTGAGGATGGTAGGGAGAGAGTCAAACTTACTTATCCAAAGAGATTGAGCTTTATCAACAAAAGGTAAGGAGCTTGGAAAAGAGACATAAGGGAGGATATTGGAAATCAGGTCATGAGATGCAGCAGCCGAAGACAAAGAGCAAGAGGGTGCAAGCTGCACAGCAGACCGAATACCCAAGCTGCCACTGCGGATAGGAAGGGAGGCCTGAGGCCATGAAGGTGCCTCAATATCAATGGACTCATTGAACAGGTCACTGTTGTTGTTGTTGTCATTATTATTGTTGTTTGTTATTATTGTTATTATTGAGTTTCCCCCACTGTCTCCCCTTTTCTTAATTCTCTCACCTCTTTTGTTTCCCTGGTTGTTAATGGAGCTGTTCCTGAGAAAGTAAGTCCTCTGTTTCTCGGTGCTACGTTGACTGCTTTGAGTAAAAAGAGTGGAGTATTCGACCTATAGCTGTGGGATGTACTCTCAGACGTCTGGTTGCAAAGGTGGTGTCTGGTCTGGTTTCAGTTGAGATGTCCTCTCTTCTAGCCCCAAGGCAGTTAGGATATGGTATCCCTGGTGGTCTGGAGGCCGCTGTCCATGCTGCCCGTTATTTTCTACGTAACATGGATGACAGTTCAGCCTTTCTCAAATTGGACTTTCGTAATGCTTTTAACTCAATACATTGTAGCAAGATGCTTGCTGCGGTAAAACAGTTTGCTCCTACTATCTTCCCGTATGTTCTGTCCTGTTACTCCAGTCCCTTCACTCTCTTTTGGGAAGATTAAGTTATTGAGTCTGGGGAAGGTGTACAGCAAGGAGTCCCCTTAGGCCGTCTCCATTTGTGTCATACAATTTATGAGGTTACGCAAAGTTTGAAGTCTCAGTTCTGTGTCCTGTATCTAGAGGATTTGTCACTTGGGGGTAATGTCGAAACCCTCATGGATGATCTCCAAACTATCCTACTCTTGGAGTCTTATGGTTTACATCTGAATACATCAAAGTCTGAGGTCATTACTATTAATTCTACCACTTTCAATATATTTACCTTATCACTTCGGAACTCCATTTGTGTTCATCCATTATCTGCCTCTCTTCTTGGTTCACCTGTGGGTGATTTAGATTGTGTTTCTGACTCCCTTCATTCTAAGGTCTCTGATCTGTTTAGCATTGGGAATTGTTTGCAATCTCTTACTGCTCATGACTCGATCATTCTACTTCGTTATTCCTTTGCTATTCGTAAGCTCATGTATCTCCTCCGCTCTGCTCCCTGTTTTTTGTCATCTGTTTTGTGAGTTTAATGAATGTGTCCGTTCAGTTGTCAGTACCATCACTAATGTTTCTCTGTTTATTTCAGATATCGCTTGGCGACAAGCCTCATTACCAGTATGGGCAGGTGGGTTGGGTTTTAGGAGTGCGGTTCAGCTGGCACCTTCTGCCTTCTTGGCTTCTGCTGCGGCCGCCACTCCTATTTTCCAATTCATCCTTCAGTGTTCTGTGTCTGCTGTACCTGAGGTCGATCTGCTCTCTCACACTGGTCTGACTCTCTTACTCCACCTGTGGGAGATGATGCTCGTTTGCAGAGAGTGTGGGATTTGCCTCATATCAAATCCACCTTGGACTCACTCCTGGAGACAGATCATGCACCAACAAAGGCCCGTTTGTACGCTGTATCAACTCCTGAGTCTGGTGCATGGCTGAATGCCCTCCCCCTGTCGGCCAAGGGTCTGCGGATGGATGCTGCCACCATTTGGATTGCTGTGGGTCTCAGACTGGGGCTTCCCCTTGACTGTCCTCACTCCTGTCATCGCTGTGGATCAGCAGTGGATGATCTTGCTACACATGGTCTACACTGCAAGCAGAGTAATGATAGGCTTCATCGCCATTCATCAATCAACAATATTTTACGGCACACTTTTACAGCTGCTGGTATTCTATCCAGATTAGAACCGTCAGGACTTATTGGTGAAGAAGGCAGACGACCAGATGGAGTGACTTTGGTCCCCTGGGAAGTCGGTAAATATATGTGCTGGGACTTCACTTGCCCTGATACTCTGGCTCTGTCTTATGTGGTGATTGCTGCTACTGCTGGTGGATCTGCAGCTGCTTTAACTGAGGAACATAAAATCAGGGGCGGATCTAGGGGTGGGCTAGGGTGGGCCAGGCCCACCCAAAAATTTTGTGCAGTAATTTAAAATAAACTTTTTCATGTGGATGACTATGTAAACTGTGAAGCATGACTATGCAAACAATTCTTTAACAACAAAGGAGTTCATTTAACAGCTTTAATGTTCAAAATTTTGACTCTGAATGCTGGCCTTGTTGGCCACACCCACTAATTACCACACCCAAATCATCAAGGCCCACCCAAGGATCCAATCCTAGATCCGCCCCTGCATAAAATAACTAAATATTCCGATCTCTCTCCATCCTATATCTTCACTCCTCTCTCTATTGAAACTATGGGTGCTGTAGGCCTGAAATCACGTCATTATAAAAGAACTTGGTAAGAGGATTATGTTACATTCAGGTGACCCTCACTCGTATAACTATCTTATGCAACGTATATCTGTTGCTATACAAAACAGCAATATGGTATCAGTTCTGGGATCATTAGGTAAGAATAGTTCGGACTTTATTGACTAATTATTGTTATTATTATTATTATTCTTATTGTTATTATTATTATTAGTATTATTATTATTATTATTCATTGTTATTATTATTATTATTTTATTATTATTATTATTATTATTATTATTATTATTATTATTATTATAAAATTTGAGTCAAAAAAATGAGAGAAAGAGACAAAAGAGTTAAGGCAAATAAAAATAAAATAAAATAATTTAAGTCATACAATGTTGAATGTTCACAATAGATAAAATTAAGTTAGAGGTAGGTGAAGAATTGTTTATGTAGCTGCATACCCGATGAATAGCAAATTTATACCTGATCCATCATCTGTCCCTAGCCCTTTCCAACGAGAACGAGAACCTCTAATGCATAAGTTGGTGGCTCTCACTAAGGCAAAAGACAGACTAGTTCTGATCCAATGGAGAGTTATACTGTAGGTTTGATTTCACTTAAGTGAGAGATTGTCTGCTAACTTTTTAAGGAAATGTTGCATATCTGTGCCAATACAGCCATCGATAGTACTGCAGAGTGGAGTAAAGCTTGCATGCTGAGATTTACAAGCACCAATATATTTGAGCTTCTTCTCTGCCATTCTCAATACATTTTTAACAGATTTAGAAAGATAGGACGGAGCATCTGAATCAATGACTCGAATATCAATCAAAGACTGCGGTAGCCTGGGGCTGCCACACTCCTCGGATACTGATGTCACCAATTAAAGCTGCTCTGGCTGAACTAGCTTCTTGTATAACAGGCTCTTTGATGGTTTGATGCCATACCAGAGCAGACAGGTTGTAAAGTAGATCCCTCAACTCATTATGCCTATGTGTTACTAAGCAACCCTTCATACAGTCCAGGGCATGAGAAATTGTATATTCGGATCCACAGCCATCACATTGCAGTGGCAATTGAAGGAGGGGCTTAGAGTATCGAAGACATATTGCATCTCGGAACTCGGTAGGAGACAGGTTGAAATTGTCCCTCTGAATGGGAAGTGCGGTCAACCAGGAGGATATGGAGTCTATTTCTCTTGATGACCCTTTGGTTAAAAGAATCAGCGTTATTATGAATGAGGGAATATGATTATCATTAAGTTCCTGTCTAAGTGAGACAAAGTTAGATGTAGAGGTTAGGACTCACTCTATGTGATCAAAAAATGAAAAAGGAGAACGACCCTTGATGGCATTAGTAAGGATATTGGTGGCCTCTCTGGAAGAGTTATACATCAAGTCAGCAACTGTGGTGGGGTTGACAATATTCAAACCACCCATTCTGACTGGTAAGGAATAGAGAGAGCACTCTGTAGCAGAGCTGTCTTGGCCCAACAAAGATGGCAGAAATGAAGAAGAAATTTGCTCCTCAATAGGCTCAAAGTTGGCAGAACAGTGGGATCTTACTTTTTGGAAATATAACCCACTCAAGTTGTAGTGACTTAGTGAAGCTACTTATGCTACATGTGGCTGATTGATAGCA
>NW_003546349.1:96064-99659 GCF_000090795.2 Amphimedon queenslandica | reverse complement strand
AAGACCGTAAAAGTGCAAATTCAGATTGGGCATCTTCAAGGGAAGGGAGCAACAAGACCAGAGACTTTATCTTCTCTACTCTTTCTGTGACGACAGATTGGCAGAAAGAAGGGGAACCCACAGGGGCACCAAGGAGGATAAAACCTTCAGAAGTAATGGGAATGTTAGCCAAGGATGGGGGCATTAAGCTAGAGAGAGATGGATCAGGACAAAAGAGGAGGGACTTTGACCGGTTTAAGGATAGACCGACAAGTGGACCATCCTCTGTGATGATAGAGAGAGCTGAAGAAATATCCTTCAGGGAACCACAAAGTACACCGTCATCCAAGTACGACCCGTTGAGGTGCAGACCTGGCACATCTCGAGAAATCTTCTCAACAATTGGATGGAGGAGAAGAGAAAAGAGGAGTGGACCAAGAGGATCACCCTGTTGGACACCACAACTGCTCAGGATGGTGTGGGTTCCAAAGAGAAGATGAGACTGAACCCCATAGCTGAATTCTACCCAAGAAGAGAGAGATGGTAAGCGGGTCCTAACTTCATTGAACAGAGCAGAGCGATCAATGCTATTAAAGGCATTAGAGAAATCTATAAGAAGACAGTGTTTGGATGAAAGGGGAATATCTGGATCACAGGAGATGAGCTTCACAGAGTGGACAATGGATTCAGTGCCATTGGGTGAACCAACCCCTACTTGATGAGGAGGTAAGATATTCTTAACTTGTGGAAGCACAAGGGAGGCTAGGCACTTAGAAGCAAGACGACGAAAAACCTCTCCAATAGCAATAGGACGGAGTCCACCAGACTTCTTCATAGAGGCAAGGAGAGAGGCCCCACAAAGGTATGGAGCAATGATCTGAGGAGCAGCCCCAGAGCTTAAGAGGGAGGTAAATTGAGTGAGCCAACGGAGGAGATTATTAGCAGTGAGAGGTGAGGGACAACGAATCCCCTCCTTGAGGTGATTAGCACGAAGGCCATTGGGACCGGGAGCCGTATCAGGGGGAAAAATAGGACCTCTTTAGAAACAATACCTGGGGAGAGAGAGAAAGGAGGGAAGAGCAGAGAGAGGAGTAGAGGCAGGGGGAGGAGTAGAGAGAGAGGGAGGAGCCTGAGAGAAAGAAGGGAGAGGAGAGGGAGAGCTAGGGAGAGCAGGAGGAAGGAAGGAGGAGGGGGAAGAAGGGGACTGGGGAGGATCACAATAAGGAGAAGAGTGGGGAGGAGTAACAGAGATTGAGGGACATAGATGGGCAGGAGGGAGGGAAGGGGGACATTGCGGGTGTTTCTCAAGCATGACAGAGAGAGACTCATCATTTGGGACAGCCAGACCGCTAGAAGCAAGAGCTTGGAGAGCTTTCCGTAAACGACCATTCTGTACTGAGAGACGGGCACGACGAACATTAGCCAAAGATGAATGAGAGGAAGGTAAACGAAAGACCCGAGAGCTAGCTTCTGCCCAAAGAGCTAAATAATCTCCATTACGCCACACCTTGATGCGGTCCTTGATAACAGAAACAAAGGATGTAGGCCGCCTACAAACTCTAAAATGGGGGAGGAAGAGAATGCACTTGGGCAGCATGAAAAGAAGAGACCAAGCCTCTAAACTGTCTGGACGGTTTACCACAGCACGCAGAGCAAAGGAGAGGACGTCTGCCCACAGGTCTCGGGCTCCTTTGGGGACATGGTACAGCGTGGCTACTGATAGGCGGCTGATCTCAGCAAAAGAAGGAAAAGGGGAAGGAGCCGGGCTGGGAGGAATGTCGGGGGAAGGAGTGGCGGTCACGGAAGCCTCACCCGAGGGCACAGGAGAAAGGTCAGAGTCCTGTGATGAAGAAGACCCACGTGGAGAAGAAGCAGACGAGCTTGGCCGATCCAAGAGGCCTGTACCATGACCAAAAGGGTTCTGGCAGCCTACTCTCCGACCAGCAAGACATTATTATGACTATTATTATTACAATTATTATTATTATTATTATTATTATTATTATTATTATTATTATTATTATTATTACAAGGGAAGAAAAATAGAAACGAAAAATGGGGACCAACCAAAAATAGGAAAATAAAATAAAATAACAATAATAAAATAATAACAAAATAAAATGACAATAAAATAAAAATGAAACAAAACGTCCTACAGTTGGCCATCCACCTCAGGGGACAAAATGGAAGACCGACCCAACCACATCTGGGCATTGGACCGCCACAGAGTCACAGACAGTCTCTGAAAAAGATGAAGAGTGGGTTCAGAGGGAGGGAGACCAAACCGGATTCCAAGATGATGACCGAAAGCCCGGAAGATCGAGATGGCAGTGGAACTCCAGCCCCCAAGAGACACAACAGCCAGTGGAACAAATTCGACTCCAACGCGATGGCAATTATCAAAATGGACGACCCGTTTACGGTGTTCGGCCACCAATAAAGAGAAACCCTGACAAGAAGCAGCATTAGCAATAGTCTGCTGTTGGAGGGGAGAAATGACAGTAACGTCCATAGCAGTAGGACGGCCCTGAGACCACGAGGGAAGGAAAATGTCGGCTGGGCGACTAGTGGAATCTGGGATAAGGGACTGTATTTCCCTGCAAGGGGAAAGGGCAGCAGACTGTGCAGCTGAGAATAAAACGTCCCTTAGAGCATTGTGCCGAAGGATTCGATCACCATTGCCACCACAAGCCATAGCATGATCCCCCAAGGGGTCAGCAGGGCGAGTGCAGACTGTACAGACAGAGGACTCACTGGCTAGAGGAACCCCCAACCAGTAGCGAAGACAAACCCTGAACTCAGCATTATTATTATTTTTATTATTATTATTATTATTATTATTATTATTATTATTATTCTTACTTGTTGTATTCTTCTTTCAGTGAGTACTTGTGTTATTCCAGTGATCATGTGTCCTGGAGTGTATCCGTCTGATACTTTAGCTAATGAGCTCATGTCAAATCCATCAGTAACATGACCGCCATGTTTCAGTATAACACTCTTCCACTGCACTGATAGTACATAAAATAATAAAACAATTGTATTATTAATTTTTGCTATTCTACACGTGCATGTTTGAACTGATTCTGACTTCAATTTTTCAAGTTACAGCTACTTTAAGAAAATGCCAAAAATTCTGAAAAATACCCAATGCATATGCCAAGGCAAACCCAAGGCATACCCATTCCAAAATCATTCCAAATTTTTATTACATGTTATGATGTGTAAAACATTTGAGGTCATTCCAACTTTAATTTTTCAAGTTATGGCCATTTTTAAAATTCCAAAAATTTGAAAAATTCCCAAGCCCTATGGATTTTTCCAAAAAATGGCTAAAAAATGACCCCAAATTTTTATTACATTTTCTGATAAACATTGATGCCCTTATGCTGTTTAGAAAGTTTGAGCCGATTCCGAATTCAATTTTTCAAGTTACGGCCTTTTTTAAAAATGCCAAAAATCTGAAAAATACCCAAGGCTATAGGCCATGGTTTTTTCCAAAAAATTGCTGCGAAATCACCCCAATTTTTAAATGTATTTTCTGATACATATTGATGTCCTTTTGCTGTGTAGAAAGTTTGAGCCGATTCCGACTTCAATTTTTCAAGTCATGGCC
>NW_003546349.1:88497-95712 GCF_000090795.2 Amphimedon queenslandica | reverse complement strand
CAAACAAAACTTAGAATCAGAGGGGACAGATGGCTCCGAAAGGAGAAGCTTGATGGAGTTGACAATAGCTTCAGCCCCATTGGGTATTTCCACTCCTACCTGATGAGGTGAAAGGATTGATGCAGCATGCAACGTAACAGAAGAAGAAAAGCACTTTGAAACCAGACGACGTAGGACCTCCTCAACTGCAATGGGGTGGATCCCACCAGACTTCTTCCTGCAGGCTAGAAGGGAGGCTCCACAGAGATGGGGAATAACTGAAGGGGGACATGAGCCAGAACTAAGGAGTGTGACGACCTGAGCTTAGCTGGCCAAGGTAGACTGAGCGTTGCAGAGAGATGGGTAGCAAACTGCCTCCTCAAGGTGGTTAGAACGGAGGCCGGACGGACCAGGGGCAGAGTCTATAGGGAATGACCTGATGGACTTAAGAACAAGAGCGGGCGAGAAAACAGGAGGGGAGGAAATAGGAGAGACCAAAGGAGGGGGAGAAGAGAACAAGGGGGGCAGGAGAGAGGAGAAGAAGGATTGGAAGGGGGAGCAGGAGAGAGAGAAGACAGAAGATTGGGGGAGAAGGGGGAGGGAGGAGAGAAAGGGAGGGGAGAGACGGGGAGGAGACGGTGGGAGGAGAGAGAGAAGCAGGAGCAGGAGAGGGAGGGTGGAAAGAGGGAGGAGAAAGAGGAGGAGGGAGAGTGGGAGTGGCAACCTAAGGGTGTTTAGCCAGCAACTCCTCGAAAGTCTCCATGGAAGGAGTGACCAGACCTTGAGAGCTGAGGGCTTGAATTACTTTACCAAACCGACCGACTTCTACTGCATGACGAGCACGACGAATGTTTGACCTAGAACCAGACGATGAAGAGGAGGTAGAACGAAGAAGTTGTCGGAAGCGATCAGCAGCCGAGTTCCAGAGGGAGAGATAGTCCCCCTCTTTCCCTCTTTCCACAAGGATATCCTCTGTTTAATGAGGGGCGAGATCCCGACCTTGTCTGCGCTGACTGTAGGGAGGAAGGAAGAGGACACACTTGGGAAGCATGAGCAGGTGAGACCAGGCTTCCACATCACTGGGCCAAGCTACTATGGTGTTGAGAGCATCAGAAAAGATCCCAGACCAGCTGTTGCACGCACCTTTAGGAATATGGTGCAGTAGCGGGACCTGAAGGCCGAAAATAGCTTCTAAAGAAGGCAGCGAGGGCGATGTGGGATCAGGAAGGCCAGGATCAGAACCAGGATCCTTGGAGTGAGCAGCGCCGCTCGAAGAGGAAGAAGGCCGGATAGGGCCACGTGGGTTAGTAGCCCAGTTAGAAGAAGCCCAACCGCGATTACAGCAAGCATTGTTGTCTCCTTCCCGGAGGCAGGAAGGGCAAGGGAGGCCCTTCTTAACACAAGCACGACGGCAACGGCCGTTCTTTCCATTACATTGGCAACAGCGGGAAGCGGCCATTATTATTATTATTATTATTATTCACTAATTCGATTTTTATATTTACATTAATTCAGTCTATAAAAAATAACAATAATAATAATAATAATAACTTATACAACTTATATAATTGTTTCTTTTTGTGATTCCCTGTGTACCTCTTCATCATTCCTTGCTCAATCTCATAATAATAATAATAATAATAAATGGCTGAATTATAATTAATAAAATTAAAAGTTGTCCACGTGTAATTATAGCATATTTACTTTAATCATGTAAATCAGAGAGTACTTACTCAAAATTTTAATTATTGGCCTCGATCAGCTTTACGTAGGTGAGGACTAGGTACTCGGTTTGTCTGTCTGTCATTTATTCATTCTGTGTGCTAGTTTTTGTCTTTGAGAATGTATATCTTTACAATCGCATGCTCTAAACCTGTGAGAGCTTCTCTTCTGTTAGGAAAAGTCTTGCTTTACTGCTTCGAGATGTTTCAAGAACAGCTATAGGTAGTACAAGCTTTTTAACTCACGAGAAAATGCCCAGCAATAGCGGTAGTACTCTGGATGTAAATGAGATCCTTTCCCAGTAGATCAAGACTATTTATTCATTTAATATGTGTGGGACTCTTTAAATCTTCCTTTTTGGTGAGTTATAGCTACTCGAATTTCATCCCGAGTGAAGTGCTGTAGCAGTAGTTCGCTAGTCAATGGCTAGTCTCAGGATCCTAAACTCTCTTAAGGTACTTTTGGATAAAATTTTAATATTTTTTTAATTGCTGCCATTTTATAGTAAAAAAAAGTTGTACAACTTGTGCTATTTTTAAATTTTTACCATGCACTGTTTAGAAGTCATAGATCATTGAACTTTAAATATTAAAGAAAATTCCTGCATAACTTTTCATACTTTATACGCCATCTTTGATCTTGTGTCATTTCTGGATACCTCTGTATGTTATAAAACTGGCGGGAAAAATTAATTGCAAGAAGAGGTTAAGTTATGATGTCATATTAGTCAAACCATTAATAAAAATGGCCACCAGTATGTATTTCCTGATTATTGTTTATTTAGCAGTTTCATCTGGTGAATGCAGGCTCTACGAAGCTCTAAAGCTTGCAATTGTGGCATAATGAAGGCAGACACTCAATCAAGTTTGTATGCAGTAAATGCTTTTGTGATGCACTGATGTTTGAAAGTGAACAAAAATCTATGAGAGATTGCAGCCCATTTTGCAAAACTGGAAGAACTTTTGCCAAGTGATGGAACATACGTCAATAGAAAATATTATTATAAAAACAATCATATTACTAAAAATTAAATTACTCTCATTATGTTCAAGAATTTTTTACTCAGTTTTCAACCATTTTAAAAAGTTTAGTAAAGTTTATTGCATCTCACTATTGAGAAAAAATTGAATAAATTATATATTGTAGAAAAAGTATAAAGGAAACAATTTATGTTCCGAAAACTAAATTGTGCGTTCAGCCCGTTGTACCTTAAGTCACTCAATCTATCTAGGCAACAGTATTTGTGCCATTATAACATGATATAGCGCTTAGAAGAAGAGAAAAAAACCTGAAGCTTCCCTCTCACATGGTCTTGCTGCATTAATGCCACACCTCCAAGCAGGACCAAGCTGGGAGTTGGCCCTGCAGCTTGCCAGTTCAGCAAACATGCAAGAGCAAGTGTAACTGCAGCTAGGAAGCTAGCTGCTATGATATTTCCTTGGCCTCAAAAGTACACTTTCTAATTTTTTTGCATAGCATGTTTTTGATAGATTGTGGCCACAACAATAGCTGTGGTTATGAAACCCATGATGTTTTTAAAATGAGAGTGCAATAAGTATAAATATAGTGTATAAATAAGTGATAAATCTTGAGATACTAATAGGAATTTATGAACATATTTTACAATTTTTGGGATTCTAGAGTCCCATACTTTTCACACTTCAGTGCTTTGTCCAGGCTGTCAGCACTTTTGATCTATATCATTTAAAATATACTGGCGTAGGCTAGCTAAGCATAACACATCCCAAGCAGCTTTAGAAGCGAGGCCACGCACCTTTGGTGTCTCGTAGTTGTGGAAGCATCCACGTTGTAGGTGTTGATTGAATATTGTTGTTATGGCAATGTTCAATAATTCATTATAGGAATTAACTATAATAACTACTACAAGCCATTATAGACAGAAAAGACCCATCTAGTAATCTAGTAATCTTTAGTTTGCGGAAGTATTTGGAGTTGCTTCAAAATAACACTGGAAGCTATTGATACTGTTAATATTGGCAATGTTGATAATCAGTGCTGGTAATGCTAGTAATGAAGGTAATGCTAGTAATGCAAGTAATGCTGGTAATGCTAGTAATGCAGGAAATGCTAGTAATGCAGGTAATGTTGGTAATGCTAGTATTGCAGGTAATGCAGGTAATGCTAGTATTGGTAGTAATGCAGGTAATGCTAGTAATGCAGGTAATGCTAGTAATGCTGGTAATGTTGGTAATGTTGGTAATGCTGGTTTTAGCATGGTAATGTGGGAAATGCTGGTAGTAATACTGGTAATGGTGGTGATACAGGTAACGTTGGTAATGCTGGTAGTACTAGTAATGCTTGTATTACTGGTAATACTGGTAATGCTGGTAATACTGGTAATGTGGGTAATACTGGTAATGTTTCATGGAAGGGCCTAGTATTGCTGATGAAGAGATACAAGTTACAACTGACTGAACTGACTCAACTGAGCTTGCTATATTTAGTTTTCATGAGCATTGCTTTATTCAGTGCCTCCACTGTGCCCTAGCACTTTCTTGATTTAATTCTAGCTACACCACTGCAAAAAAACCTTCACACCCCTCTTCCCTTCCTTCCCAAGCACTGCTAGATTAATTTCTCACAATGTTTTTCTGGAATAATGTTGAGACCAATAGCAATCAAAGGAAAAGAATGATTCAACAATCATTAGGCAGTGAAGCATAGCATAAATGCAGAAATTGCGAGTAAACATTCTCAGGCCTTTCATAGTTGAAAAGTGATTGTCTTGCTTTATCACTATAATTTAGGATAACAAATGTCATTAAATATTGTAAATTAATATCTGAAAAAGATGCACAGGATTGGCTTAAGTCAAGTTACTAGTTAACAGGAGCTGCAATCCTGCAAGCTCTCCAATAATGGAAGCCATTTTTACTCTGCACTACTGTTTTAAATGTCTAGTTTTACTACCAAGTGTTATGTGTTATGCACAAGCGCATAAGTACCTGCCAACATGAAGATAGCACATTGCAGCCTTGCAGGAGAATCATGGTCTGGTTTTATTAGTCTCGTCTGGTTTGTCTGTGTGTTCTCTTTTATTGTCTCGCCTAATTCTACAAACTCATCTTTTGACTGGTCTGGGAAATTATGAATAAGGAAAATAATTCTTTTGCTGACGAAACTAAAATTGGTAGGATACTATAACCATGATTGTTCCACGAAACAATTATGATCCACTGAACAATTATTATCCACTGAATTCACGCAAGCTTTAATGATGATTCGGAAAATGGAACTTTTGGAGTCAACAGAAAGGCGTATATGTCCCTCTATCCAATTTCAGTTTTGAATTTATTGCTGAGGTAGTGTGTGAGTCATATCCTCAGAACTCCGGTTTCCTTGTTAGGGTAAAGGAAGCAGCCCCTGGTTCCTGTTTCACATAAGTTTTATGTGATTATGTAATATAGTGTGCAGCTAAATGCTATGATTCTATTGTAAAGCCGGTGTCATTTATCTACTTTTGGATATCCTCTCAATATGTCAATGATAAACTGACTTGAGTAGTTACTGCTGTAGGTGTTATTCTCACATACTTTTGCATATATGACTTCAAAAATTGTACTTAACAAAAATGTGTACTTTACATTTAGTAATGGACCAAACACCATGTACTATAGTACCCAGTCAATGTAATAGTAATTTTAGAATTGGTGCAGATCACAAGATATATCATGTAAGAATACTCACTGGTTACTATGTGTATATCTAGTTGTTGCATTTCTTTTTTTTGGTTAATGATGTGTAAACTGATAACCATTTATTGCACCAAAAACCATGCATGTACTTGACACAAATTATTTATTTACTCCCATTAGCTACATATATTGTTAAATAGCCTTTAATTTAGTTAGTTAGTTTTAACTGGTGAATTGCCCTCCTTTAGTTTTTTAATAGGTGGTTGTAAACCTGGTTCAAACAAAACAAATCTTACAACATTGATTCCTTCTCCCCTAAAAATATTTGCAATTTTGCCTGTTTTTGCTTTTCTTTAAGGGTGACAGTTGTCCATGTACAGTAGCTAGTTTATCAGACACTTTAAGGTCGTTGACATCATAACCAGGGCTTTTTTCAGGAGAAGCCATTGAGACTGAATGAACGAAGGCTGACAGAATTCTGATGGAAAGAGATGAGAGTTTAACGAGAGAGTGAAGGACAACTTTCTTCCTAACCACAGTGACAATGATTCTGTGTAAAGGAACTGTGCATGCACAGTATTCACCACGAATGCGCAATATGAACTTTTTATTTATAGTAACATTAATTTTCAACTCTATGAATATCTAAGATTAGTACAGTTTATTTAAAGCCAGGTCAGGTGGTAAGTACTGGAAACTTGACTGGAAAGTTACTTCGATATTCTCATGTTTGGAGAACTTAAACTAAGATAGAGACAACTTTGAAATAGAACTTAAAACTGAGATAGAGACTAGGACAACCACTGCTTCCGAGGAGGGTTTTGCCAAAGATTCTCACTAGGAGGGTTCTGGTTGTTTGAAGGAGGATACTGGTTATTAGAAGGAGGGCTCTTTTTCAAGGAAGGTTTTGTACCAGCTGATTGGTTTTACAAGAACAAGAAAAAGTTCCATGAGATGATGAGAAAGGAGGACAAAATATATGCTTTAGAGGAGAAGTTGAGCCAGGCCGTGAAAAAAATGAACTAAAGAAGAAGCGACAGGAGAAAGGAAAAATATTTGTTAGAATTACAAGTACACACAAGTGAAGAATGACAAGAAAGAATGAGGAAAGAGATGACGTCTATACGAGAACAAAGAAAGAAGGAGAAAAAAAGAAAAGAAGCAGAAGAAATCAAGTGGAAGGTCTGATTAGAAGGAGAGGGTTCATGATGAATTTAAGTGAACAAATGGTCCTACAGCTCATGTAATTGCTCCTATGCATCAGTATGCAACGCCTACAATGCAACGTCAGTATTGATTATCCATTGTGATTAATGATAACTTTAATTCAATAATTGATAATAATTTTACTAAGTTTGAAAAATACTTTGATTAATAAAGTTTACAATGTCAAATAATGTAATTTCACTAATTTGAATATACTTAGTTGAATAAGAAATGTATGCTTTGATTAATAAAGTCAACAACCTCAACGATGTTTTGCATTGTACTTGCACAATTTCAGTGATCATGTGATTGTATGATAGCCGGCACCATCGCTAATCAGTGACACCGTGTGCTGGCATCCCAACACCTACCACCCACCTACAAGTATAATGTATAAGAATAATTATAAATTTGATTAAAAATGATACATACCTTTAATAAAGGCAATCGACTATGCTGGTACTAGAGTGTGTCTCCTAGTCCATTGGAAATCCGCAGGGCAACTAGCACTGTAATGCTGAACAGCATTACAGCAACTGTAGCTCCTAACTGATGGAACTCAGTCTTAACGGCAATTATAGCTCTACTGCCAGCACTGAAAATTTTATGCGTATACATGGGCACATATGACCTCAGTAGTCAGCCATTGCAG
>NW_003546349.1:81580-84069 GCF_000090795.2 Amphimedon queenslandica | reverse complement strand
AAAATAAGGTTTTACTTTTCTTATTGTAAAGGTACCAAACAATGTCAATATGGGAATGTGTTGCCATGGTGGTACTCTTGAACAATAATGTGCACCTTTGCAAGTTCAAATAACCATTATTATGCAAATTGATAATATCTATATACTCATAACAAGGATAGGTAATAATTTCAGATCATATCTCAGTTTTAATAAATATTACACACAAAAATACAATGAAAAATGACACATAATTGTAATGACATACTGTGCAAAGATATGTAGCTGTAAGTTATAAGCGCATGTTGCTATAACACTTTCGCTTCATGTGTTACAGCAATTCTTTGTTGATTTTCAATTATTCCAGTGAGGAAGAAATGTTTTCTTTCTCCAATTTGCAATCCTTGAAGAACTTTTCTATGGTACCAAGCAATTTCTACAGTCAAAATAAGGTTGTAGATCACTATAGATCCTCTTACTCTGTCTGTTGTGCAGTATTACGACGTTACAATGTCCATGACCTAAATGCTTGACAGCAACATAGAAAACGCAAGAACCGAAGCAATTTGAACTTACCAATCTGTTTATTAAGGAACATCTTATCTGTATACCAGTTTTTTTGAAGAAGTAAAGCACAGAAGATGGGAAAAAGACGAAAAAACTAATCTAACTAGGCATTGTTAGCCATATTATAACCACGCCTACACGAACTTTTACCACACCCATCAATGTAAGCAATGGGAAAAATGTGTTTCTTGACAGTATGGACTGCTGTTTTTTTTACTTTTCTCCATCCTTGGCTCTCAGGAGTACTCTGTAAGTTTGTATAAGCATTGTCATGTGTTTCTCTGCATTTCTATTCTCAAATCATTATGCTTGCATTACATGAAGTGTAGAATGGGAACATGCCACACCTCTTAGAGCATGCAGACTCATGTTCATACAAGTAAATAGAAAATCTTATTCTATCTCAGTCTGTAACTTTTTATTCTCTCATTTTAGTGTTATGTGCTGAAAGATTTGCTCCATATTGAATGATAAGGAAGGAAATGACAGAGAGAAAAGAAGGCTGAAGGCTATGTACCTATACATAGTGATGTATATATTACATGCTATACTACACATTACTGACAGTCATGCAAAACAAGGTAAAGCTTCACCCACACAGCATTGCTATCATGTAAAACAGAATAGTCAAGATCCACAGTTGAGTTTATAATTGCATCATTGTTGTTTTTTATTTTTATACACTTTTATTGATTATATATTTATTTTGAGCAGTCACGCTTAGTGTGAAAGACTTCACATCAGTCTTCATTATGAATAGCCACTTGACAGGTCTTACACCTATAGCGTGTTTGACTTTGCTTCTTTCTAGCTCCACAAACTACACACTGGTGGCAGCCTGCATACTGACTTGTCTTGGGAATCCTCTCTGAAAAGCACGTGCTGGTTAGTCTTAGTGGTAAGACATTGTCAACTGATAGAAAATAAAGTGACTGTGATTCATGACTTTGTAGGAGTGATTTTGCTACTGCTAGACAAAAGTCCATCTGGTGCAATGGTTTCTGTGAAGCCTCATTATGAAGAATATTGGCATTTACCAGAGATAAATCTAGCAAGTGGTAAAATATATTTTTCCACCACTTCATTGCTTTATAAAACGTTGTTATCTTAGCTGTGATAATAACAAGAGACTTTATGTACCTGTGGCTCTATCCATAGTATAGGACCATCTGATCTGGTCTATCAACACCATTCATGCTCTGATTATACTCCTCTACCACCTTTGGTTTTCTAATTGTTTCCATTCCTGCTACTCCTTTCCTGCGACAGTTCTTGTCTATCATGCTGTCATCATGAAATGTTGACAGCATGCACACATCTCTTTCTTCCATTTGAGGCACAAAATTCCACTCTCTGTCATTTCACTGTATACTTCTGTATTTAGGTAAATATCAATAGACAAGCTAACACATGGCTTACCAAAATGGAAAGAACTTTGTCTTTAAAAGTCTGCTTTATTCCTCGCCTGTCACTGCGGACTGTCCTACAAGCACAGAATCCTGACTTAACAAGATCATTGAACAGTTTAGATGAGGAATAGTATCCCTTGTCTCTATAGTCAGACACCAGTTCCGTTGCCACCTTATGTCCAAGACCTTTCTCTGTTACTCCAGGAGTTTTACCTACGAAGAGTGTAATATTGTGATACAACTGTGTAAGTAGATGTAAACCTGTATATAGCTTAACATTTGAGATATAGCCATTGCTAGTCAGCAAGAGCCCATGCCTTGATTCCCCATTTATGGGGCTTCTTGGGCATGTACTGAATCCAGCTCAGCCTCCCTTTAAAAGCGATGATGGTTTCGTCTATTGAAAGGTTCTGTCTTGGTGTATACACACTACTGAAGACTCGAGTAATACACTCTAGTTATGGGCGAATTTTATATATTCTATTATAGTTAGGACTCCCTCTTGGAGGCATTTTGTCCTTATCATTGAGGTAA
>NW_003546349.1:73755-78401 GCF_000090795.2 Amphimedon queenslandica | reverse complement strand
CTTTACACATTCTAAAATTCTCCTTCCATTCTTTAGTGACTACAGTTTTGGTCAAAAAATTGTTCCACCACAAATCAGTCCTTCCAGGTCTGATCCAACAGGTCCTATGGCTCTTCCTTCTTTTGCTGACTTTCCCTGAATTTCTACAAGTCAAAACTCCATGGTACAGCCTTTGCGTCACCTTGACGAAGTGAGATGATGCTACATGCATTAATATTAACTGCCATTGATACAGGGAAGTCAAAGCTGTCAACAAACTGCAAAGACACACAGCTTCCAAGAGTCTCTTTCGTGCGACCTCCATTTTATTTCAATTTAGGGCGTATCTGTCACGTGATACTATACGTTTTCAGTGTTCACACGTGTACAGAAACGATTCTTTTTTAAAACGCTCCATTTCTGAAGGCGTTCTCGTTTTCTCTACCGTTTGCAGCGTTTTCATGTGAACAGAACTGCAAAACGCCTATAAAACGATACGGATTGGGGAAAAAACGTTTTGGTGTGAACAGGGCCTTACTCTGACTAGATAAGCTACTATGGTGGGAGGCAGTAGCTGAAGGACCTGCAAGAGCTATAGTGTGTAAGCAATAAATAAAATATGCAATACATTTATTACTGTCGTACTTTGACTAGGTAAGCTACTATAGTGGGAGGCAGTAGCTGAAGGACCTGCAAGAGCTATTAGTGTGTAAGCAATAAATGAAACATGCAATACATTTATTACTGTCTTACATTGACAAGATAAGCTAATATAGTGGGAGGCAGTAGCTGAAGGACCTGCAAGAGCTATAGGGTGTAAGCAGCTATTAGTGTGAAAGCAATAAATAAAATGCATAGCATTTATTACTGTCTTACTTTGACTAGGTAAGCTACTACAGTGGGAGGCAGTAGCTGAAGGACTTGCAAGAGCTATTAGTGTGTAAACTATTTATGGAATAGGCAGTTATTGTTTTACTTTGACTAGGATTGCTTGTACAGAAGTGAATTGCTGCAGCAATTTCTTTAGAAAGCTTTTCATCTATTTATTATTTGTTTTGTTTCATTATAATGATAAATAAAATCTTTTACAAGCTTACATGTAACATTTGATTGCTCCTGCCTGCTATATTCTTCGCAATCATCACTACTGTTTGAGTCCGAGATATAGCCATCAAAATCATCACTCTCTTCACTGAGCTCATCCGGCATCTCAAGCAAGTACTGTGGGTTGGATGAGATCTTGTTTCTTTTTGCCATGGCAAAACGCTGTTGCTGTCTAAAACTGTCTGTGATGCAGCAGCTATGGACCCGCGCGACTAAAGTTGTTGGCTATGCAATCATTATTATTTGTCCCGCGTGACTATAGTTGGGCGCATGCGTCAGAGTTATAATAATAATAATAATAATAATAATCAGCCCCTGTTACTCACTCTAGAGCTCTTGCCCTTTCAACTTCTCTCCCTCACTCAGGTGACTGGTTATCAGCTATCCTGTCACATCAACTGGGTCTGCACTTCCTTCACGAAGAGTATCGCTTGTGTGTACAATACTGGCTTGGTGTGAATCTCAGTAGTAATACCTTCTCCTGCCAGGTATGTTCTTTCCCAGCGGACACCTTTGAAGACCATTAAGTGTGTTGTAGGGGCAACAAAGACCTCATCCAACGTCATGACTCTATTAGAGATGTCCTTTTTGCCTCCGCCCAATCAGCTGCACTCGCGCCTAGGAACAAGATGCCTTCTCTTGTTTCTGGCTCTTCTGTTCGTCCAGCCAATGTCTTTCTCTCACAGTGGAAAGGTGGACGTCCAGTGGCTTACGGTTATCTCCCCCCTTCAAATGGAGAGGGTTGCCACTGCTTCTGTGGTTCAGGGCTCATCTCTTAGTATTGCAGAGGCTAGGAAACTATCTCTCAACGCTGCCAATTGTCATCGGCCTTGGATCACTTTTATCCCCATGGCAGTTTAGGCCCTTGTTGGATAGAGCTCCTCTGCCTCTGAGGTTATTGGCCACATCTTCTGTCTCCTACCTCTTCGTTTCAGTCACTCTTTATCAGAAACCCATCGTCACCTATTTCAAAGGCTCTCGGTTGCCCTATGCAGAGGCAATGCTTTAATGTGGGCTACCTGTCATCCCTCATTGCCAGCATCTGTTGATGGCCTCATCTAACTTTGTTTTTCTTTCTTTACATAACTTATTTATCTTATATAACTTATATAATTGATTCTTTTTGTGATTCCCCTCCCTCTTTTATCATTCCTTTCCCACTCTCAAAAGAATAATTATAATAGTAATAATAATAATAACAATAATAATAATAATAATAATGATAACAATAATAATAGAAAAAAATTGAAGTTCATACCTCTTCATCTTTAACAGCATCCGATGATGACTAGTGTTGTTGCAGTCTGAATATATCCTGCTCCAGTGATCTTGCAACATTTCCAGACCGTCAATATTCAACATATGCTTCAGTGAAGGTATCATAGCCAGACTTGAGTTTATTGATATCTCTGAATGGCTTGCACTTCATGAGAGACTGACGACAGCACTGCTCATAGTTGGGGCCAGATGGATCAGGTGAAGAGTAAGGTCTGGGGGTGACATTGACTTCTTTTCTCCTCTTTTTTGGTTCGTCACCAAAGTCCTTGTCAAGGTGTACTGACGAGTGAAGTCAAAGATAGTGATGGTATTGAACTGCGTAGTTGAAGGACATGATGTAGAATGGTTTAACACAGAATGAGCTCTTACCCTCTTGTGCAGTGTTTTTAGCACCTCTTGTGCCATCAAGACTGAGAGTAAAGACACACATTGATTCTTTGTACATAATGAGCTGCAATAGAAGGTAAAACGTTTCCTGTGCTGAATAGTCCCTCTCTCTAAAGCTGTTGATGAGGAGCTTTTGGACAGCTTTAACTGATCGATTACCTTCTTTCAAAGAACGTGCAATGTCGGCAAAAGTATCCTTCAAAGTGTGTGACCTAGTCTCACTCTTGGTGACATACTTGGTGCAGTACTGAATAACCCTGTTCCTTGATGCAATATACTGCATGTCAATGTTACCACACTAGGAAGTTAGTTGAAAGGGATTGAAGCTGTTAAGCATGCCATCATTAAGTGCAGTGAGAATTACAGGCTCCTATTCAGTGATGTTGATGGTGGTTTGTGCCTGAAGATCTTAAGGATATTTAAACCGACACTCCTGCTTGCCATGACATGTAGGTAGGCAGTAGGACTCCGAACAGCAAGTGTATTTTTGGCAGGTGGCAATAAGACCATTCAGGTCTTCCTCGAAATCTGTTACTTGTGAAAATGACTTGTTACAGATGTGTCGATCAACCTTTGCTAGTGGAGCATCACTGACATGACTAGCATTAGGAAAGACAGCAGGATTAATGATAGAGATGATCTTATCAGCACACTCAATGATCTGTTGTTTAGTTGATTCCTCAACATCAGGTGATTATTAGAGTTGGTCCTCAATATTAGCAGCATTGGGTAGCCAAGCTAGTCTATGTACATGAGGACTGCCTCAATGTTGCCACTCAAATCTCATTCAGCAGTTTGTGGCTCCAAGTATACCAACATAGTACACTTCCACAAACTGCTGTAACAAGAACCAGTCACCTAGAGCAGGGTTATCTATAACTGCTTTTACACGAGCCTGCTTATCCTCGGATCTTCAGGACAAATGAGTTGAGCTAACTCTGGCCACTGGTGATCAGCAGCACTGTGAGTAAAGAAGATGATAGGTAGTCCTAGTTTGTCAATCATAGCAATGAGATGATTCCTCTCTCATAACCAGAACTGCCTGGTACTATGTAGACCTGCTCCATAATCTCCATAATGTGTAACTTAGTTAAGAAATATTTCTCCTTCATGACCAATCATATCCCTCAGATCATCAACTGTGAGGTGAGCTTCACCAGGATTTTGATGGATATAAATTCAGCCAGTTTCATTTGCACGCCATCTCATCTCAGTATTGAGTGCAAAGAAATGAAAGCAAGGATGCCTGTCAAATCTCCCATCATCATACTTGATAAGATGAACAAAGTTGTTTCCAACTAACTGTAACTGAATAAGTACATGTGCCATTTAAGTCAGCAGCACCTAATAGATATTATTAAAAAAAGTACATTGTTTATACCATCTTACCAGTAGGAAAGGAATGCCATTCAAAAATAGCCCTCTGTTTTAAATTCATTAATGGAAGCCCCTACAATGCTTGGCCACTTGAGACAAGAGGATTGTGGCTGTCATAATGATTGTACATCCTGTTGAATCGCTTCTATCTCAGTAGTTGGTGGCGCAGCATTAGTGACAGATGATGTTGAATAGTGTTCTACATTAGTGGTTGGGTCATCTGATATTCTTATTTTTGAGACTCTGTTGGCTAAATTGTGCGAAGGTCTGTGAGGTCTCCATCTTCAGTTAGGTTGGCCAATGTGTCCTCATCTACATGGACTCCAATACTTAGGTAATAATGTTCTTAGCCAGGAACCATGTTGTTTGGTATTAGTCGTTCATAATTAATCATTTATTGTCACTAATCATTTATCATCACTTATTATCCTACTCTAATCTGGAAACTTCTAGAACTCATTATTCTTCATTAATCGGGAAACTTCTAGAACTTATTAGAATACTTTACATTAGAACATTCT
>NW_003546349.1:55886-57812 GCF_000090795.2 Amphimedon queenslandica | reverse complement strand
ATTTTGTCTAGCTATGACGTCTTAGAGCCTCACTTGTACACTTTCCTGACGGATACACTTTCAGAGCAATCACTTTCTTATTCTTCACTATCCATTTGCTCCGCCTTGTACTTGCAGTCACAGTAGCCTCAGAAACTGTTCAACCTCTGGTATAGCAAAGGTCCATTTTTCTTTTTTGCACATGTCGACTGAATTAATTATGATTTATTTCCTCCTATGTGCAAGTACAAACCCACATGTTACATGTAAACTGGTTGTCCAAATAGTGACTTGAGCATTTTAAGTAGTCACCCAAATGGAAGAAAAATAATTCGAATGGTGACCTGACAAATGGCTAGCTTAAACACTGGGTTGGAGCAATCTGATTGGTATGCAACATTCTAACGCATTGAAATGAAAAGGCCTAGAGAGCCCAGACCCTTTCTATGAGTGAAGCAGGGGGGCGATGAGACTAAGACAAAAGCTACCCCCAGATCGTAAAAATATTAATATGAGTCAACTCAGTATGCCAATGAAAATAATGACTCCTATAATGCATGTAAACTATACCCCAGTTGAGACTGAAACGAGAAAACCTAAAATAACTTCTTATAAAAGTGTTGGATGAAGGACCAATCTTTTATAGGTTCATTGTCACCAAAGTCTATCAAAAATCTGTGAGATGTTGGGTCTCTCAGTCCTTATAAACCAAGAAAAATAGGTTCTCCCTATTCAGCGAATGACACACGAAAGCTAACCGCAATGATGTCATAAGATGTCATGGTTATGTAAGCACATGTTGGTCAAGCGCCTAAACACATACTTCGTTAGTAAGCTAACAGGCTTCTGATAATGGTAGCTTTATGACGACTAGTTGACTCTGGCAACTACTGTACTGCTTATGAGGAAGAGCAAGACAATGAAACACAGCCGCCACGCTTGTAAAAATATTATAACATTACTTTCGTGAGGTAGTTACATGCTTAATATTTAATGCAGCTGCTTCGACAATGTGATATAGTACAGCAATTTATTGTGTACGAATCGTTTAACACTTCCAGATAGCAATCACATTGCCAATCAATTCTTGTGAAAGTGAGAGGAGCTTCTGTCAACTTGAGCTCATGAAAACCTTAGTGAGGTCTACTATGACAAAGAATAAAGTATCTAGTGGATCCTTGATAAAGATACATAATAGCATGTGCAGCACGAGTGTATAATTATCAATTTATTGAACATTAATATACGTCATAATACGTTTCTGAAATTTTAAAATGCACCTAGCAACGCACCTAGCAACCTTACTCATCTGAAGTTATCATCATGTGACCAGCAGGGGAAATCCCTAAAGACTTTTTTTATCACATATCTAGATTCTCCACACTTTGCTCTACAAGATGGTGCTAGATAAGGCCCCGAAGACTTTTAGGCGGAGATCACAGAGGTAAAAGAATGTGTGGCAGAAGGCCTTTCTCTTCCGAGCTATATGCAGAGTTCAGAAGTTTTTGTTGTGATCTACTGACTACTATTTTATAGACCAAAGGAGTCTAAATCGGTTCATATGCGCAACTAAGAAATTCTATTTTTTCGCACAAAGAGACAAACGGGTAAGTATTACTATAATATCTATATAGATATATGCTAATTATTTTCAATAAGTTAAGTGATAGAGAAGATAGAAACAGCTAGCTTAGGGGCTCAACTACTACTCAGAATCTTGACTTTTCTTTTATTTAAGAAGAGGTGGTTCCAAAGACTGATTACATCAGAGTAAGTGAATGTGGCGGTTCTGGAGTACCACATGTAATCTCTCTACCCTGTTGACCATATGTGACCATAATTGACAAAAGGTACCTTATGGCGGATAAGAAAATTGGTCTTTATTGCCTTAAAAATCCCACTTTCTGAGCTCCATTCATCATGAAATTACTCCAGAGGAGCAAAAAG
>NW_003546349.1:50207-54222 GCF_000090795.2 Amphimedon queenslandica | reverse complement strand
AAAAATGGCACCAACTAAATCAGTAATACATGCTGGAGGTGCTGGTTGCAAAATGCTTTCTCCTCGTTTTGTGGTGAACGTAAAAGTACAGCCTCAGATTTCACTGTCATTTTGACAAGGCTATCTTTCAACACCTTGGTTCTTCTACTTCTTGACAACCCTTCATTTTCTTATTTAATGGAAATTTTTCATTTACTTGTTTCCATACTTTTTAAATCCTTTTTATTGATAATTATTTTGTTCTCAGGTATCAGTTCATAACTGGAAGAAAAGAATTTTGCAATAAGAAACATAAGAAAACCTACTGCATTATAAAAGCAGTTTTTATAGTATTTTTTTATTTTTTAATCATTAATTATACTCACAGCCTAGCTCATAATTACCGGTATTAAGCATTATGTTACCATGCAATGCATTAATAAAATAATCTATTTCCTGTTCTTTAACTACTCAAGTTTACAATCAGCTTCAGTTTCCATTTTAATTTTCCGGCAGCAATTACCGCAGTCCGCAAACAGCTCTCAACTTTCAACTAAGTTTTTCACCAACTTTTTTTTTAAAAAGCAGTAAGTCAGTTCAGTTACACAAACTTACTTTTAATATTATTATTTTCTTATTTGTTGGTAGTTTATGGAATATGATGGCATGATGGTGTTCTCCTCTGCCATGACCAGTAGCTGGAGATGGAGGGCCTCACCACCACCTCTTGGAGGCCTGCCACCACCACCAGTTGCTGAAGGCCCACCACCTCCACCACCACCACCAGCACTAGCACCAGTAGCTGGAGGCCTGCCACCTGCAGCTCTACCACCAGTAGCTGGAGGCCCGCCACCTCCAGCACTACCAGTTGCTTGAGGCCCACCACCTCCAGCAATCCCTTTAGCTGGACGCCTGCCACCTTCTGCACTTCTCCAGCTCGACCTGGAATGGTAGCTCTGCAGCAGCAGAGGCAAAAATATCATCTACGCCCAGTAAAACATCAATTTGTAAGATTTAGAAATAATCTGCAGTACAATTTTAATTATTATGCTTTAGTACAACAATCTTCCAAGAGCCAGACCTTCAAGAGGCGGCAGGGGCAAGAGGAATTATACTAAGAACTATAACTTTTATTAAATAGATGACTTTTTTCCTTAAAACGATAAAAAGTCAAATATGTTTCAGTGTAAAGCCAAAATAGAAATTACAATAGAAATGCTGAAATACTGTTCAACAAGGCAAAACAGTTCGAATGCTTGAGCTTCAGTCTTCCTACAATGTAATATACATAACTTATAATAATGAGTAAGGAAAATACTTACAGTGGCCATAAGTAATAAGATAATCATCAGAATTATAGCCTTAGATCATAATCTAAAACATAATGAAAACTATGGAATTTCACCAAAACTCTGTCTTACTATGTATTCAATTGCTAAGACTAAGACAATATGAGCAGCTGGAAACTGGCACCTCATCCAGTGTCAAAGCACCACTAATGAAGGAGCTACAATGAAATATAACTTTACAATGATGATTATTATTAGAAATTAATTTAGTTACCACAAAAGAAATCAGAGAATAGCCTTAGACATTCACCATGCTATGAAAGTATTACAATACACCTTATTGCTAAATCATTACATCATTTGCAGCCATAAATACCTTAAAGCAAAGTAAGAATCGTCATCAACAGCAAGCAATGTAAACACACAGGCTATATATGCTAACTAAATATGTACTTGTATATGCATGATATAACTTATGTTTGTCACAAACTTACATTACAAACCACTAAAAGATACATTTGCTCACGAAGAGGAATAACCGTTCACCTTTTAAATCTATTTCCAAATTTGACCTTATTCTTTAACACAACATTGCAGTCCTTGAGTAAAATATGTACCTGTGTAAATTATGAATGTAAAATTATATATTAAGTAACAAATTAACAGCATACAGGCTTTTAGCAAAAATTAATATACATATATGACATGTATAGTGCCACAATGCATATCAAGCTCTTATTGAATCATACATGTATGTACACTGTACATGTAATTTAGATATATATCATTCAGTTAAGTTTCAATTAAGTTTCAATCAAGTTTCTTTTACGAGACCTTCATTGTGGAAATACACATTAATTAAACACATAAATACATTCTAATCTGTAAACAATTATTTTTGTATTGCTAATGATAATATGCATGTACAAAATAAAAGATGCATTGGCAAGGATTTATTAATAATGAGTAAAGAAAGTACTAAATGTGGCCATTATTAATGATATAATTATCAAAGGAATGTACAATATGTAGCCTAAGCTAAAATCATAACCTATAACAAAATACATAAGACATCTCACAATACTCTCGATCGTACTACATATTCCATTGCTAAGACTACAATAATATGAAACCTATACAGATGTAAACTGGCACCTCCTACCACGTGATACAACTACTAATCAAAAAGCTGCAACAAAACATTAAATGAATAAATTAATTTAGTTATTACAATCTACATACAGAATCGCCTTAAATTATATTGCAAATTCCAATATCAAGCAAAAGTATTGCTGAATCAGCAAATCATTTCCAGCTGTAATTAACTGCAAAGCATGGTAATAGAAACATATCAAAAGCAAGCAATATAAACTCACAGGTTATAAATAACAATAGTACAAACAGTAATGGTGAACAAACTTTATTACCAATCACATCAAACCTCAATATATAATACCGCAATGTAGTCCTTGTGCCACGCAAGTGCCTGTAAGAAGTATAAATGTGAATACTAATTAATAATGATAATGGTAGCATTTACAATGTTTCTGATTGGATCATACATGTATGTGCATGCATGTATTTTAGACATAATATTGCTTAAGGCTGATTCACACTTGAGCAATTAACGGACGGAACGGAACATAAGACAATATTTAGCATTCACACTAATTAGTTAATGCACCATAAACACAGAATTAACGTAATGCAATAATGAAGACATTGTCTATTTTGCTTACAGATTCGTAAGAATTGACCAATCATATTGTCAGAGGCACGTGTATTAGTGCTCTAAAAATGGCGGAACTTGATGAGAAGCTTATCAGCAGTGTTGAGCAGTATCCTTGTCTCTACAATACGAAGTGTATGGATTTTAGAATAAGGACAAAGAAGGAAAATGCCTGGAAGGCCATAGCCGATCACTTACCTCTTCTGGTAAGGACAATTAAGTGTGTTCTAATCTACTGTCCTCCCAAACGAATTCTATCCATCTGTGTCCTCTAAACTACTAGAAGTATTGGCATCAGAGTTTCCTTTGTGCTTCTATTCTCTTTATTTTCATTATTTTTTATCACTCCGTGCACTGTGTAAAGTTAAATGATAGTAATAAATAATAATAATAATAATGAAAAATAATCAACTGTCCAATCACTCTATTTTTGATGTGGATGTGGTTCAGAGACGGTGGAAGACCTTGCGAGAGAGGTACACTAAGGAGCTTAAGAAGAGAAAGATTCTCACTGGCACGGGGGCTGATGAGGTTATCAAAGAATGGGAGTATTTGCAATTGATGGGTTTTTTAAAAGATTTCATCAAACTGAAAGTAATGTCATTATAAAATAATTGTCATGATTGTATTATAATTAGTACTGTTGGGAATATGGTTGATATGTCTGATTTGTCAACAGTGGAAGAATCCTCCACGTTATCTAGTCCACCACAAGTAGGCAGTATTGGCTCTCTTAAAGCTGATGATGATATGGATACTGATGAAAAGTAATAGTATTTGCAACATAATTATAAGTAATGTTTTTATTGTTAGTTGTTTGAGGTCTACACTATGAGAAAGGACACCTAAATATCTTGCTAAAAATGGAAGACAAGAGATACTGTTAAAGTAGAAATACTCCGTCCGTTAAAAAATGTGTCAGCCACTACTTCTAGTTCAGAGGACACAGATGAAGGGTATTTGTTTGGGAGAACAGTAGCATTGACTTTGAAAAGGTTGTCAGCCCCATCAAAGTCAT
>NW_003546349.1:42837-47921 GCF_000090795.2 Amphimedon queenslandica | reverse complement strand
TGCGCACAGCCTTCATGGCAGCATTAATATGCATGATGATCATTATTTATTTTATATACAGAATCACTGCTTGAATAATACTAGATGTATAACAACAAATTTTAATGTTACTAAAAAATTTTTCTTGTCAGGACTTCAAAATTCTTTGTAGAGCCCCCATCCATAAGCACCAGTTATTTGTAACAAACATGTAGTACAAGCCACAAACAAGATCCAGATTTAATAATGACAGCTTCCTCCCTTCCTAACCCTCTGTCCTACATAAAAAATAGGCACATAAATTTGAATCAATGCTTAACCTTAATGAACAGTAAACCTCTTTCACACCCTCTCCCTGTCAATTATGGCAACACATACTCCATATTCACTGTTATACTTTGATTAATCTCACTTGCTAAATTAAGTAAGATTTCTTTGTACTGAGCAATACTGGGTGGATATGCACCAACAGTTTTCATACACACTCACACATCATTTACATTGCACTAAGGGGAAATATAAGTCACATTAAACAACTAATGTTTTTGAGATGATGGCAATCAATGCTTAAGAAATATCAATAGATTTATCTGCTTGGAAATGATTAGTACCAACATGCTTCAAATACAAAGTAGGTGTATTAGTATTTGGGTTCCATATCTAGCCCAGCCAACAACAGTAGAGTTAGTGAATATAAATATATGGTTGTACCTAATATTGCAGTTGGTGTAGTAATGTCTGTGTCAGTGGCCCACACATAATTTCTATACATTTTGGACTTATTTATGTAATCATATATGCTTGACTATCTGGTTGCACTTAATGTACAATTAAACAATTCTTCAAAGTTTGGCTTATTACTAACAATTGCTTTACATAATTCGTAATGTTAAAAAATGGACCTAGTAATAAGATATCAAAGGCCATTAAGTAAACAGTTCCCATCACCAGGGACATCAAGAGTACTATTATGAACTCTTTCATCTGGCAATGGCATTTTAGACTACCAGGGAAGATTCTAGCAGCTGTGACAAATTTAAGATTTAAAATCTTACACCAGCTTTATTGAAATACTTCATTACCAGGGTAATAAACATAATCCCGTTGTCTCCTCACAATATCTGGGTTGGGAGGCTCATCATAAGTAAAGATGACATCATCTTATTTTGGATTACTTGTCTTTAATTTAATGCTTGCGAGTTATATAGATACAATCAGACTACTGCTACAATGGTCAATTTTTAAAACACACTCAGTAATATCATCTTTTGCTTTACATTTAATGTTTGAGAGTTTTATAGATACAATGATACTACTACAACCATCATCATCTTTGACATTAAATTTGGTTTTCAGGTCTTTTAAATCAATTGAAACAATTAATTTATTATCTTTTTTAGAGCGAGGCAATACCAAAGTAGTATTGTCTGTATTACTGTCAACAGCAAATTTTTTTTTTTTGGGGCATGGCTTTAAAGCATTATTGTCATATATTTTACTCTTTTTGGGGCAATTAGACTTTTGTAAATCAGTTCTTCTACGTTTATTGCTACTAACAGTACTGTTACGAGTACCTTGTACATGACTTACAGATACCTTGGTATTCTTACTACAAGGTTCAACATCAATTATACCTGTCACTTGAATCTTTCTTTTTTCCTTTACTTTTCTTGATTTGAGGTAAGTCATTACAAAATGTACTTTTGAGGCGGTTAATTTCTTTAATGCACGGACTACTAACTTTAACAGAGAGAGGATCAAATGATATTGAAAGTAATCCATTTAATTTACATACACGAGACAATGAAACATATGCCATACCATCCCCAAAAACATCAGTCAATAAATCAATAATGGCTGTATCTAGTGAAAGGCCTGGACATTTATGTATAGTAATAGCATAAGAAAGTATAAGAGGAAACTGTTTCCTGTGAATATAATGGTATATGTGGCAATGGTATAAGTGATGCTCGTAGTGCTTCCTTGGGTCCTGCCTTTTGACAAACAGAACAACTCCTGCAATAGCCTGCTACATCACAAAATATTCCTGGCCAGAAGAATTGTTGCAGTAACCTCTGTGTTGTCTTGGTCCTTCCTAAGTGTCCTGCAAAGGGTGTGGTATATGCAACTTTCAGCAATTCTCTACAGCACTTGACTGGCACCACCAACTGCTCTGTCTCCTCATCCCTTTTCTGTGGAATCCACCTCCTATAGATCAGTCCATCTCTTATGAAGAACTTGACAGTTGACACCAGACCCCGTGAGCTCCTCCTCTGCAGCTAGCCGTATCTTCTCAAGTGAAGAATCATGCTGTTGCAGCTTCTGGAACTCTTAGTGTAACGTCCAGACTGCTAGTCACATGTCTGTATTTCCTCCATGCATCTTTCTGCTCCTGTCTAGTCCTCCCTGGCTTATCCCTAGAAACAAGAAACATCATCATTAAATGCATTAAATAGATCCACCTCTCTTCAGCATCAGCAATGTCATTTGTGTTTGTTGAGCTGTCAGGTCCCTCTGCTGCTGAGCTGTCAGGTCCCTCTGTGGTTGCTGAGCTGTCAGGTCCATCTGTGGTTGCTGAGCTGGTAGGTCCCTCTGTGGTTGCTGAGCTGTCAGGTCCCTCTGTGGTTGCTGAGCTGTCAGGTCCATCTGTGGTTGCTGAGCTGTCAGGTCCCTCTGTGGTTGCTGAGCTGTCAGGTCCCTCCAGTGGTTTGGAATGAACTTCACGCTCCATTTGTTTCTGTCTTCCTTCTTCTTCTTCCCTCTTCTCTTTCCTCACTGCTGCTCTTGTCATCACGAACACCTCGTCTCTGTCAGCCTAGTCCCTCTTCAGTCCTGGTATCTCCTTAGGTCTTCTCCCAGTAGTTAAGCTACATCTGTTCCCAGTAGAACTGCAGTGGGTAGAGTCTTCGATACTGCTGCTTTCACTGTGCCACTTCCAACTCTACCCAAGCAAGTGGATATAGTACTGTGTCGCCATGCATGCAACGTATCGCGATTGCCTCCCCCTGTAGTAACTTGTCCTTAGGTACGTTTCCCTCATGTACTGTAGTCCTTGAACATCCAGTATCAATGAGAACATCTGGCACCTGTTTCCCTTTAACCGTGCCTGATTTGATCACTCCAAGCACCGATCCCTTCGTTTTCTTCCTCATCCTGATGTTCATAGCACCTCGTAGTCCTACACGTCACTCCATTAAGAACATGGAACGATCCGGGCAGTTAGAAGAGAAATGTCCCTTCTGTCGACAATTGAAACATTCCACATCCTTCAGATCCCATGTATGATTATTCTTCCCATTATTCCTCTTTGGTTCGTTCTCTTTTTGCTGTGGAAGTGGGGCTTTGCAATCCCTAGCTATATGTCCTATCGTTCTACGCCTCGGACATCTTATGGCTCCATTTTTTTTCTCCTCCTCACGTTCTCCTTGCCAAGTGATAATCGTCAGCCAGCCGTGCTGCCTCTCGAGCTGTTATTGGCTGTGTCTCCACTACTAAGATTCCAATCTCCCCCGGCAGTGTCTTCACAAGCTGCTCCATCACCACCAAGTCGTTTATCTCAGCAAGCGTCTCGCATCTTTTGGTCCATTTCTCCACCAGATCCAGTAGTCTCGTTGCCAGCTCTCTGTTCGTCTCTCCTTCCTTCATCTTAGCCATTTTAAATTGCTGTCGGTAGCTCTCCTGATCTATATCATAGCGTAGCAGGATTGCTTCCTTTACCTTCTCTTAATCACTAGATCCGTCTGCGGAATAAGCCTGTTCTGCCCTTCCTGACAACTGAGGGCCTAGCTTAAAGTCCCAGTGCCCTCTTGGCACTTCGTAGGCTGTCATCTGCCTTTCAAAAGTTGTGAAGTAAGCCTCAATATCATCATTGTCCATTAAGTTTGTCAGCTTTACGTCCTTATCCCGCGCTTTGTGTTCACTGAGATTAGCTTCATCTTGATCGTGAATCTCTTCCACTAGCGTCCTTAGTATGTCCAACTGTAGACTCATCTCTTGATCCTTCCTCAAGTTTTCCTCTTCTCTTCGTCTCTGCTCGGCTCGTAGGTCCTGATCCCATATTTGTAGCTCCCTCTTATGAAGCCTTCTCTCTTCTGCATACAGCTCCTCTCTCGCTGGCTGCGCTCCTCCAGCAATAGGTGTAGCATCTGCTGCATCGCACCCCCAGTAGCTCCAGCAGTTGCAGCTTCTCCAGTTATCATCAAAGTCTCTCCCGCCTTGCTGTAGTCTCCTGTGTGTTCCTCGTCCTCCATCGTTCTCTCTCTTGCCTCTTCTATTCTCAAGGTCCTTCCTGATTGTAGAATCATGCAATACAACTTGGTCTATAGTGATTTCTCAGCAATGTGGATCAGTGGTTGTCTCTAACAGCACTCACAGATCCCACCGCTGCCACCAAATGTCACGGTTCAGTTTTAAAAATCAGAAAAATTATCATGGAAGGAACCAATCAGCCTGCAATGTCTGAACTGTTTTATACAAACATACTTAATAATTGTAAATAATAATTCTAACTAATAATAATTAACACTAAATAGATAATATGAATGATAATCAAGTCTTGATGCAGTAAACACCTACAAAATTTTTTGTCCTTCACAAAATAGAGCTAGGAACAATGCTTACACCTGTTTAATCCCAATTGAGAATTAATTTTGCTGGAATGCCCTCCATTTCAACAGTCACTGCCACTTCTTTGAGAAACTCTTTCTTCATGAAATCTTCTATATTTCCTCTACTTTTTGCTGTTGTTGATTTCCTTTTGACACAGGCCATTCTTTCCAAAATTGACAATGCCCAGTTCCATGTCAATGACAAATGCCCACCATTCTCTAGAAGTAGAGAAGGATTATAATACATGAGAATACCTTTTGCAGCTGCAATTGCAATGCGAGTACTCACTGTACCACCTTTGTCTCGTATTTTCTTGAGCAGCAATTCAACCTTACGGTCCAGAGGACCTAGAGTAACATTCGCCCTCTAGCCTTTTGTGGTAGCTGTCTTACTTTTGCACCGCTTCCTTGGCTGGCAGTAGTTTTCTCTTTCAAGTAGGCCTTCTAAATAATGACAGCACAGTCGTGGTAGCCACTGGATGGCCAATTTTTTTCATG
>NW_003546349.1:41037-42827 GCF_000090795.2 Amphimedon queenslandica | reverse complement strand
CAGGGCTATAATGATGGTAAGTCCCTCTCTTTCTAGTCTGCGGCTGGTTGCCTTTCAAATTTCAGGGCTATAACTTTTGTTGGCAGCCTATTTGAAAGAGCCCCTCTAGGATCTGGTATATAGCCTGTTATTTCTTTGAGAGTAATGTATGATAAACATGATGAGAAGAACCTCAAGAAGCTTGACACTCGCTTTGACAAGATGAGCACACGTAGTGACACATGCTTTAATTTTCACAAACTGAAAATTTTAGTACACTAATAATTTCCCAACATAAAATATTCACTATTCTAAATTTAGTATCCTCCACTCCCATACAAAAATTACCATCACTCGAAATATACCCGATTTACAGTATTTAACTTAACTGCATATTATTACCTCAACAACAATTGTAGCAGTAACAGCAGAAACTGAGAAGGCATAAAAATCTGTCATTACTTTTTTTACAACAGAATGCAACACAAGTTCCGGTTCCATTTTAATGCAGCATGCAAAGTAGTCAAGTGAATTTTTCACCATGAGACCCTCTGAAAATGATTCTGAATGACATATAATAGTGCATGAAAAATTGTAACAAAATTAAATAACTCACCTGATGGCATTCTCACAGTAATCTGACAATGACAATATTCTCAGATTAACTTAGATTCAATTGTAAAGTCTGGTTACTTTTCCTCTACCTCATCCAGCTAGAAAAATTAGCAAATTTCTTCTTTAGCTCTCGTCCTTTCTTGACATATTGACACATCTTATTAAGTTGTTGTAAAGGAAGTGACCCATTGTTCAAATTATGAATCATTTCTGAGTGGTAACAACAGGATCTACAATGTGCAATCCACAAAACAAACTATCTCCTCAGTCAGGTTTACAGGTAAAAGATGAATTGCTTTTAGACGACTTAACTAATTTTATCTTCATATTTTGTAAAAATATGCTGCAGTAACTCATAATTTGATAGTGGCGAAGTTGACAAAAGAAGAATCATGTTTTCATCTAATTGTTCCTTCTCAATGAAACAAGCGTAACAGGGTAAAAAATATTCCTATAATTGATTTCACCACCTTGAAAGTACAACTTGGTCATTATTAAGACTTATAGAGGCTCTCTCTTGCTGTTACAAAGCTCTTAACTTTGTCCTATGTGTAAGCCGCCATTTTGTTTGCCGTGGCCACACCCACTCACATAAAGGAGCGTGGGCGGGTGGTTGCTAAGGCTTGTTATTTCTCCAATACAACGTGTATAGAAGAAATGTAAGTGTGGACATACAAATAAATAAATATATATATATATATAGATAGCGCGACGGTGAATTCAATTATAGGAACGACCTGGGGGCTACGCCCCCAGGTTGTTAAAAACTGGTAATGACAATACATAAATCATTAATTCATACTGTTGTCATAATGGTTGTGGCACAACAGTGTCTCCATTGTGTTGTTTTCTCAGGCTATTCAGATGTAGGCTCAATACCAGCCAAAAAATACAAGAGCATCCAAAACATGAATCTACACAAGACAAAACCACAACAATACAAAGCTGAAGCAACTAACTAAAAATGCAGCTGAAAGTAGATAGATATGCAATTATTTTTGCAATGTGATCATACACAATAGTCTTCCAATGGGAGTCTGAATTGCATTTATGATCACAATAAAAAGTCAGGACACTTCACAGTATGGACATGTACATGTATTATTAAGAACAAACAAATTTACAACAAACTTTCTTGTCTAGTCATAAAATGGAAAAAAACCAGAAGCTTGCTTGTGTCTAGAGCTTAATGCTGC
>NW_003546349.1:35446-41013 GCF_000090795.2 Amphimedon queenslandica | reverse complement strand
CACCTGGATATTGGTCAATCCTTGGTTGACACAAACTATATATTGACTATATAATTCCTTGCCTTATCCTTTAGTATCTCCTGTAATGCTAGTCCTGAATGGTTGCCCCCAATAGTTTCATATCTACAAGCTTCACAATGCACAGGAATTAATTCAACAACAGACTGTAGAAGATCAGTCATTGGAGCAACTTCACTAAGAGGATTCTCAATCATCTCCTGTTTCAATGCTCTGACAAACAGCATGTCAGGTAGCCGGATGTTTCTCTTTCCATCTGGCTCCACAAAACAAAACACTGGCAATTTGAACTGTCCTATTTATACATAAAGAGATATAAAACTTTCCACACAAATCTCAATAATTAGCTACAATTTATCTCTTGAAGTTGCACACATTATTTTTTTATATGTTTATATACCTAAACATTATTCATCAAAGTTGTCCATGAAACTTTCTTTGTCTCACCTCTTTTCCTTTTTGAAATTTGTGATGATACCAGCTCCTGATAATAACTAATGTTTCTTGCTACTGGCACCTATTGATGGGAATGAAATCTAATGAAGCAGTAATAAAAATGAATTAAAATGAATGCATGCTGTGTTTATCACACTCACGCAAAAAATAAGTGTAAGGAGGTGAAGTACAATTTTTGATGCTAAATCACTCATTCATTGCTCCATATTTTTTTGTCTAATAGATACAAAGGACTCTGAAGAATTGACCACTTCAAATATTTTTGTAAGGTTATTACTGTAATGGTCCAATAGGTAAACTTTGAGTGCCTTTGGCTGTGGTGAGCTTGCTTCGCTTTGAAACTAGAAAAACAGAAAGCAGTAAGGCACAACGCGATTAAGGATCACTACTAATACACCATGCTAGTGCAATCTGTTTCAAGCTAACTTTTAATTTGGTTTAAAGATTAAGTTCTGAAATATACTTTTCTTTGATAATAGAAACTATGTATAAGGCAAGTACATGAATGGATCACTGATTGAAAGTACCACCGCCAAAATGGCTGATGCGGCAAAACTAACAAAACAGGCCACAGTAAATTGGCACACTAACCACAATACAAATTTTTGCTCGTTGGCCTTATGAATTATATAACCTTTAGAATGTAGCCTACTGGAATAGTTTTTGCTCCTTCCCTTGAGCCACAAAGCATGGCATCACCTTTCAATAGATACAGGTGCTGGTCATCTAGTTTAAACCACCACTTCATTACGTCCAGCTAACAGCTACAAAAGGGAACTGAAAACTCTGAACCTGTCAAACTCCAGAAAGAACCCAAAGCTTGACTCAACAGAGGAAAAGTCACTCAAGTACAGGACTGGACTACACATACACATATACGAGGAAAAAGGCCTGGCACAAATGACTGAGTCACGTGAGTATACTCATGTTAATTGTTACTTCGACCATGTTACTGCAATGCAATTGATTCTTCAATTAATTCTTCTCTGGTTGTTGATTTCGAAGCTAGTTCTTGTGACTCTTCTGCTATAGTTTTTGATTACAGTTGTGTGGAGGAGAGAGAAGAATCTGAGTCAGTCATAATAGTGGACTTTGACACCAAGACTACTAGCGACAGTATTCTGGCTCTAACTCACGGTTACATGGCCGCTGGTAATTTAGATTTTACAATGACCTACCCCTCTACTCTTGAAAAAACTTGAATCTGTTCAGTGTGATGATGAAAGGAATATCATTTCGTTTGATTAAGACAAACGGAACTCATCCACGACAACTAACGGTATGTTCAAGAAATTTTTACGGAAATCATGTGCGTCAAGAGGGCAGACCTAGACTAATCTGGATATCAAAGAATGTACTACAATGGACTATCTTTGATGCTGAGGCGTACTATGAAGTGAAAAGTCAAATAAAGCAGGACAGTCCAATAGCCATAGACAGCCATTATCATGCCCATCAGCTAAACTTTGCTACAGTACAATCCTTTTGATCACTCTCACACATTTATTTTTGTTAGAAAGTCTGTGTCTTTATATTTTCACCCAGTTTCTTTCTGACAAAGCAAAAAAATTAGAACAAAGATAAGACTTGTGCAGTAATGAGACACCAGATGGTTTAGCAGACATGCTACTAGAGCCATCAAGACTACATTGCCTGCTTCTCTAGTGAGTCTAGAGGAGATAACTGATGAAAGCGGTAGCAGAGCAATTGAGTTTGGAGGACTGCATTACAAAGCCCATTTCTTTCTCTCATCCATTTTTTAAGTCATTTGGAAAAGATTGTTTTTGTAGCTGGTAACCTGTATAACCTCCTACAGTTAGAAGAACTAAACTTTACTGGGGCAGCAACTTGTACTTGTGCCTCTAAATATGCTCTATAAAATCTATGGATTGCTTTATATTTGAAAGGAAACTGTCAAGTTGGGTGCTATGCTAAACATAGCTATCATTTAAAGGTGCAGAAGAAGGCAGCATTTACCATCTCATGTTTCAAAATGTACTGTGGAAGGTTTAAGCACACCACTTCGGGGTATTGTCCACTATGCCACTATCGATAACCTTTCAGATGAGATTTTATATTTTTTCCATTAAAAACAAGAATGTCAGTGTAGCTTTTGAATGAATACGTCAGAGCTTCCTTCAATTGGATTTTTTACAAAATGCTTGAACTTAAGTTTTAACAGGCTTAACTTCTAGAACACTGCAAGTGTGTGAGGTCTGACTGAACCCATTTTTGAGCACTCCCTTTGTTGAGTCACAGTAATGCCCTACTTGAAGTAAAATCCTGCAGCTACCTATGCATCAGCTTTTTAATGTGGTGTTGGGAAAAATTTTCAGCAAAGAAGCATTATCCATAATCAAGAGAGGTCTAAGCTTTTGGAAATGAGAGTGTTAGAAACTGATAGACCTTAATGTCTACTACGGCCAGTTTCTTCTAAATGGGACAGACTGTTTGTCAACAAGGTGGTGATGCACAATAGCAATGTGTGAAACTATTGAATTATATTGATAGCAACATGGAAACAATTACTAATCATTTAATAATACTTTGCACGTGTGTAGTTTGTAAACCACATCCTCTAGAGCACACTAAAAAATGAAAGATTGCAAAAGCTCTGAATAAAGACTGAAATCATTGTTGTTCAAAGACAGATTTAAGGTAAACAGACAAAAATGTACAGAGCCCCATTTAAATTTAATTTGACAAGTTGAGGTAAATTTTGCTTATTGTATTCCCTTCAAATAAACTTGAATAATGACTTACATTTTAATAACATCATCAAAACCAAAATGGGTAAAATGGGTAATGTTACTATTAATTTCGATACAGTATAGACAAAGCTAATGTCAGAGTAGACTTTTTTAAGGAAACGCTTGGTCAAAAGTGAAAAGCAATGGAATTCATTAGCCAATCACAGGCCAGGTGTATCTCAACCTAGTCTGGAAACAGTACTTTAAAGGAGCCATGAGTACTTAGTTAGGATTATGTGATACTTAAGCTAATGTTATTGCATTTGCTTTACAGAGTTCACAAAGCAAGCAGAAAGTTGACAAAGTATTGATTCATAAGATACATATAGGACATACATCTTGTTGGTATTGTTGGGGATAATGGCTTTATTACATTGTTTATATCCTTAACCCTAAATACAAGCTTTCAAGCAGAGGCGACATCAAGATCACTGCATTTGCTAATGCAGCATTGAAAAGATGTCGAGACAACAATTCTACAGGAGCTACATGAAGTTCAGTTAGTTGCCATCACTTGGACATCATTACCTCTGAAAGCTGTATCACAGTATCATGTTAATTTCCTGACAATCTCTGGGAGGTGATATCCAGCAACTGGTCAAACTACCAAGTCCTATTTGATCACACTGCAGAAAAGATTGCTCCTGAATAAAGAAGAGATTAGTAGTGGTATATAAAAGGTCAAGTGTATACTGACCAACAACTAAGCCAATATGTTGGAAGCAACGTGTTTGAAAAAAGTAAAAGCACCTACCCTTGTATGGTTCACACAATAAATCTTTGGGCAAGAATTTAAAAAGTTTAAAGACCTAGCTCTTATTTGATGAAAGTGTCATCAGATAGCTACTTACAGTGTTAAGGAAAAAATAAGTGGAAAGACATTACTATAAAAGTACCAGGCTGTTTGCACTTCTGTATGTATAACTGGAGTAAATTGTCTTCCACCTCAGGAGGTTGCTAGGATGAGGGAAATTGACTGATTACTTTAGCCATTGAGGAGGTGACTCAGGAACTATCATCTAGTGGCAGGCAATGAATCGCCTTTTATTTAAACAAACAATACATAATGGTATCTATTTGTATTAGTATCAAATTTTTGAAGGAATCTGAATCAATTCATTGGCCACGCCTATTTATTTAGGTTGACACCTCATGCGTACAGCAAACATTGCATAATTATTGCAGAACATACTGAAATGTTTTTAAAATGTAGTTCAACAATCATTTTTGACCAACTTAAGAGGTAGCCTAATACTCCATGGTAGTATTGAGTACCTATGGCAACTAGATTCGAGCAACACTACCACACTTTGAAAGCAAGATGGAAGATATCTGTACTGCACTTCCTAGGTTAATGCTCTACTAAACTACAGTAGCGTTAGCTTCTCAGCAGCCACCAAATGAGCATTCTATTCAAGTAAGTTAAGGTTATAAAGTAGCTTGACAAACAATTAAGAAATTATATACATTACACGATGGTGGTATTATTTTGCAGGTACTAGCATTTGCATACAGTCTTGTCCCATCTATGCCCAATCTTCAAATATTAATTATAAGTCATAGTAAACAGATTTGTAGCATCTAAATAGTATTTGTTGTAGCATCTTAATAGTAAACCGATTTCAGTTTTGTAACAGTAGTGTAGATTATGATTTGCACATGCACGCCGAGAAATGATGTAATAGCGGGTGTCTTGTATTTGTGTTGTGGACAGGCATGTACTACTTACATCACCATTATATATTGAAATGTATAGTTAGGTATATCTATTAATACTGTTAATTGTGACTGTGTCACCTTTAAGCAAAATGCATTATTCAAGAACCTTTAGTATAATGGGCCGCTGTAAGTGCCTGTCACATCTGTTTATGACTGTGACTGTTCATATGGTTTATTATCCAAGTACCTTTATAGCATTTATCTGTCATGAACTTGCTAACTTTGAGCTCTTCATGTCTCTAACCCATCCTATGGTAAAGACTCAGGGTTTCCGATGAAACATACTAAGTGAGCTAAAGAGCACTTGAGGAGTTCATAAGCACATGTATGTACATGTACAGACAGTTGTACATGCATATCAAATTGGAAGCTACTTTAAAAATTCGTAGCAAACCTAATTCTAATGAGAATCAGCTTGATCTTTCTATGCAAAACTAGAAACATGTAGATGGACTTTAAAATAATTTTAAAAGTGATGAAGAAGCATTTTTGTGAAACTTGTTTGAATATTGTTTATTTGTCAATATTGTTAGCAACTTTATAAATTTATTAAAATCCAGTTTTAATTGGACTTACCTCAACCCTGTGCACAACATCAAAACTTCCATATGTATCAGACAAAGA
>NW_003546349.1:31791-35292 GCF_000090795.2 Amphimedon queenslandica | reverse complement strand
CAGCTTTTCAAGTGAAGTAACAGCCAATGCCCTTATGTGCACTGAAAAGCATTACAGTTATACTCTGGATTACAGTAATCATTGGTCTTTAATCAGAGTTACCAATACAATTCACTGCTGTGCACTTCACTCTCTTTGCCATTTTTCTTTCTTTATCTCTCTAGTTTCTATGTCTCTCTCAAGCTTAGGATTTATGCTTTAGTACTGATATCATTAAGTAGCTCATTGAAGTAACATCAATTATATATTTTCCCATTCTATGTTCCTTGGTTTGATTTAGTTTAGTTCATGTTTCAAGCTATGAAGTGTCAAGAGCACAGGACTATACATGCATGACCATTCATTGTTGTATGTTATTTTATGTTATTGATTGCAAAAAATACTTTAATTGTGACCATAATTGACAAAAGGTACCTTATGGCGGGTAGTGAAATTTGTCTTTATAGTGAAAAAAACCCAACTTCCTGAGCTCTATTTATCATAAAATTACTCCACAGGATGCAAAAAGTTACTATGTAACCTTTAGAAACAATGATTGTTGAACAGAGCACTTACAGGTTGATATTTTCCATAATAATGATGAATTTTAAAATCCGCCATAAGGTACCTTTTGTCAATTATGGTCACAATTTGCTACAACTATGCAGCGGAGGCATGCGAAAAGAACGTAAGTTCTTTCACTTAATGAAGAGATTTAGCAATACAGAGGTTGCATAATGAAAAATAATTTATTGAAGTATGAAGCAGTGCAATTCTGACTGCTATTGGTAACAGCAGGTACGTATGCACAATTGCTTTGTAAAATATAAGTACTAAATTTAAATGAACAACAACTGAAATAATCAGTTAAACATTCTTTCTGCATGCTTCATGGAGAATGGGGCTGAAGGTTTTTATCTTAAAACTCAATAGTTTTACATTACAAGTCCCAAAAATTGCAATTATACGCTGACTACAATAATTAGCTAGTGCTACAGTAAGGCTATGCATGCAATTGTAAAAAAAATTTCTCTGAAATAACTAATTTGCTTTTTAAGCCCTCTAAATCAATAAATTGTTACGTTCTGCATGAAAGTAAGTTTTCAGTCAATATAGTCAAGAAATAAAATTTGATTGCAACAACCTTTTTACCTTGCTGTATCACTATCTAATTATAGCGTATCATTACGTTTCTGGGACTTGTGATGTATAGCCTTGCAGATTGACGTACCAGGTGAAAGTCTACTTAATGTAAGGTGTAATATTGATGAAAGACTGACAGCTTCGGTTGTGACATGCTCACCAACATCAATATCAGTATCCACAAAACATTCATACTTTAAACAACCATTATTGTTAGGAAACAAAGCCCTCTAGTATGGTAGACAAATGAAAAAGGTGTCTTTCCATTCCCATGCAAACTGCTAAAAATTTCTTGCTGGCACATCTGCCTTTAGAGTGTGAATTATCCAAGGCAGGTGAAATAATTTCACAAAGGAATAGAATCCAATCTTAGCATATTGACTTGTTATTTCAAACAGAAATTGAGCAATAATTGTTATCTGTTAAAGTAAGAATAACATAATGCATACTGTTTTCTGGAAATCTTGCATCAAGGGTTAAGGTTTTTATCATTTGTTACTGTCACAACAATGATTGTTCACACCGAAGTTAAATGAATGGCTTAGCTTCAGCATCAGCAATGACTTCATGTCAACAGTGACATTCTTCTCTATATTTTGAAAATTTGAGGTGGAGATTTGTTTGGCAAAGTTTTGCCTTGGAAAAAAATATCTCTGAAATAGCAGACATTATTTTTATCTCTTGATAAGTCTACTGTTTCAAGAATTTCTTGTGACTTCTGTAATACAGGTCAAGTAAAAAAGATCACTTACCCGGTTGAAAACTCTGCTTCTAACTTGACAATATCTCTTAAACATTTATCTTCAACTTGGTCATTAACAGACCAGGTCTTTTACTCAGCGAATATCCAGTCATTGCTAGAATCAACATTTGATGTATTAGTCAGTCTCAGAACAATCCATAGATGTCTACACCAAAATGGCCTCACTACAGAAAATGATACAAAACAATGCACTAAAATCGTAACTTTTAAGGATGAAATATGTCTAAAAATTGTGTATGCTCTCCAGCAAGGGCGGATCTAGGATTGGATTCTTGGGTGGGCCTTGATGATTTGGGTGTGGTAATTAGTGGGTGTGGCCAACAAGGCCAGCATTCAGAGTCAAAATTTTGAAGATTAAAGCTGTTAAAATGAGCTCCTTTGTGGTTTAATAATTGTTTGCATAGTCATGCTTCACAGTTTACATAGTCACCCACATGAAAAAGTTGATTTTAAATTATTGCACAAAATTTTTCGGTGGGCCTGGCCCACCCTGGCCCACCCCTAGATCCGCCCCTGCTCTCCAGAAATGTTCGCTTTTGTAGATAAAACAGACTACTGATAGAGGAGATCCTATCAGGAAGTATTGCTACAGTTTACGGGAAAACAGTACTCTGCTTGTCAGAGGTTAGAGGATATCTGCATTTGCTTGTAAATGGATTACTTAACATTAAACTAGTTTGTGGGAAACTAATGGTGATGAGTAATTACTACCACATTTATCACCTCTTAATAGACATAACATCATGTTATCGACAACTGTTGCATACATCAGGAATCAGAAGTAACACAATCAATAACTGACACTGGATGTTTAGTTGAGTTTCTTCCTCCTTATTCACCAGACTTCAATCCTATTAAAGAATTATAATTATGCAAAAGTTAAAGCAATTTTACCAAAAGCAGAACATGAAACCCTACATTTCACGATCGAAGTGACAGTAGAAAACTATCAAAATTGGATCTCACATTCTCACATAAACACTTAAGTAAAATATTTAACAATAACTAATATGATTGACAAAAAAGTGATACTGAATTGAGTAGATGAGTGGTATAGATATATAACAAGTGTTGATAATGGTTACCTTAACATAGATTTTGAAGGGACAAGAGAATGTTACTTTCCTCTGCACTAATTGAGTGAGAATTCTTTCATATTATAAAATTTGTATATGGTGCAGCTGCTGTAACTTTTTATCTGCATCTCAGCAGACTTCACAAGAGATAAAGTTGATGACGTAGAAGTACAACTTAGTTTTCCACTTTAAAAGTAATAAAAGCATTGGCACATACTATAGCAGCATTAATCAAAGCATCAGACTTTGTATCTCTTTCATGTGTTTTGGTACTGTCAGACAATTTCTTGTCCTCGGTAAAATATTGTCTTAGGATTAAAAATTGCTGTTACAATTTCTAAGGTCTAAAAAAGTTGTCCTGAAACGGCACTGCAGGTGGCACAAAAAAGAAATGTGATAGCTGTGACGACAGTCTGACTTGTTGAGGAAGCGCTTCAGTATGTGTCAGATATAAAATATCCATATCATTATACAGACAATAGGAGAGAAATGAAAAGGACAACAAAATTTGTACAGACATGTGATGAGGTTTTTCGATCC
>NW_003546349.1:24236-27762 GCF_000090795.2 Amphimedon queenslandica | reverse complement strand
TTTAATTAGTGCTATTACATTACAAGGCATGAGAATAAAGGATCATTTCCCCCTATAAAGGAATGGAGTTATCTGCATCTATGCCTCTTATGACGTCACGTTTAGCCACACCCACCGACAGGAAGTAAATTGAAAGGAAGCAAAAAGTGCATTCTTGAAGGCTCATATCTCAGTGAATAAATTTTTTTAGACAATAGGAGTTGGAACACATCATTATTATGGTCAGGCAATCATATTAAGACCATAAAATAAATACCCTAAAAAATCACTGCAGTTACACTTTAACTTATATTTATTTCATACAAATGCAAGAAATCACTATGACTTGGTGAACTTCAACCTTACTTAATATTTGATTAGCATTTCATATTTAACTTATGAACAATTATGAAGGAATTTATATATACATTATCTTGCTATAAAATAAAGATCAGCTTCAAAGGTAATATCTATTTAGTAAAGTTTTAATGTTTCATTTTTTTCCAAGGTTGGGCAGCAATAAAGTACTACCTCCACGTGGTGCTGCCTGGGATCTCTAGCAATGCTGTTAGAGATGCCAAATGTACTGCCTTAATATTTAATCACACTTCCTTTGAAGTATGAATACTATTAAATGTAGACTTGGAAACCCTTGAAGATCAATCACAATCACCCACACAAGTATCATGCCCCTTGGTCAATGTAAAGAAGTTGGAATTAAAATGAAACAGCAGTAATATATAATGGGAAAATAATGAATAATCAATTGTTGAGTGTAAACACGTCATAAAAGGTTTGACAAAGGTATATCAAATTGTCAGTATCAAGCAAGTTGTCAAACTTGGATATTACAATCTCGAGACTTTCCTTCATCCTGTCCAATATTCCATGACAAAATAAAAACTAAAATTAAATAGAAATTAAAATTATAATATTACCCATTACATTATACCCGTTTCCTTCAATCAGTATTCCAAAGATATGTTGGGAATTTTTATACGATGTTTTATTGAGGTTGCCCATCACAAAAAACAGTAACTGCCCCACATCACTCTCAAATGCAACACGACTAGGTACCTCCTTCATAAATTTATCATAAAATATGACAGGAAGTTAGACCAACTGATAATCATTATACCTCGACTATTACTATAGGGGAATCACCGCAGCTCATCAAAACAACGTCAGGTATTCCCTAATGATGACAATAAATCGATCAAAAAGCAACATAACAAAAGAACTCACTAGAAGAAGAGCAGTATCAAATGTGGCCAGTGTTTGCTCTATAAGTGTGTATGCTTGAGTTTCTGTATCTGGTGACAATCCACTAGACTCTTCCACTTCATGATCACTTGTACTATTGACTGCACTTGACGACTCTTATAGTCTACCAGTGGTCAATGCCTACATTTGGATGGGGGTGACCTTGTACTTGTTGGGCTATCAAAGGACATGTCACTTGTAACTGGAGCTATGTACCCCTCAATCTCCACTTGTAGCTGCAGCCCCCTACCTCATTAACAACTTTTGGAGTCAAACTTTATTGTGAAATATAAGTAATCAATTATTTCATTACTATCTTGAAGGCTACAAACAGTAGAAACACTATGAAATGGTATAGATCAGTAGACCAGTTTGAAGTTGCATGAATGGTATGCATCCATAATTATTTGAAACTAACTATTCATAATACTATTAGTGCTATTTACTTACACTTTGCAATTCGTGCAATGGCCATTACAAAACCAGTACGTTTTCATTAGTCCTAAAACAACTGTAGTAAATTAATTGGAAGAGGACTTATCTGTTTATTCAATAACTAATTGCCTCATCGCTGTTGCTAAGTCTTTTGTCTGTATAGGCTATTAAATTGTAATCATTAAACAAAAAGCATTTTCAACATACAATAGTAAATGGAGGATCACTGTGCAAAAGATTTTTCCATTGTATACTCTGTAGCAAACCAACAAAATCAGTTCTGCTCCTAGCCTGATCACGCCTAAATAAAAAAGGGCACAATTGTTCATGAATACAAGTAAAAAAATTGCCTTTAAAAGCATTAGGCAAAATTGTACAAGTGCACAAATATACACAAGGGAAGTATTTCCCAAGATTGTTTTCACTACTTTGCATACATATAGCTGGCAGCCATTGTACTTGGTGTGGCAACACCCACTTTATGTAAAGGGATGGGCCGGGTGTTTCTTAGGTGTCATGTGCTAATAACTGTCAATCAACACTACATTACCTTGAACACAATGACTCTCCTCACTGGAATGCTGTCTACTACTGTCACCTTCACTTTGATTTTATTATTAGCATAATGAAATACTGTTTGGTCAATGAAGGCTTGAAAACTTGGCAGTGACTTAAAGTTGATTGCAGGAAGGTTCAACGGCGGTGACTCTGAAGTTTAAAAAAGAACTAGTACATTTTGACTCTACTGCATACCAAATTTGAGTTTCTTTGCTTCTCTTTTTCGCAGCAACTCTAAAAAATATATTTTCTGAGTGACAAAAACATACTTTTTTTCTGACGTTGTAATTCGGGCAATACTGTGACTATCCATGTTGAACAAGGAGAGGTAGAGGACGGGAGAAGAGCTGGGGCAAGAAGAAAAAACAACAATAAGTATAATGGTCGACTGAAAAAAAACAGTAAAGGCCTGAATTAACCAGGTCTAGGCAGCCTAGCTACAAAGCTTACATATGAAGAACAGCTTGAGAAGACAAGGTTCATCAAGATAAACTGAATCACTGAACAAAACTACTGAACCACTGAACCACAACTACTGAGTCTCACGTGACTTCAAAAGTTGGCATGCATGCGCACACATTGTGTCACGTGTATTCAATCATTGTCATTATGTTGTTATTGCTTTGGTAACCCAATTTTGAAAAATTATTATTATGGAAAAATAAAATGTTTTTAAAATCTAAGACGTACAAAATGCATGAATATTTATTCCTATTTTACTAAAAATCAATGCAGTTCCATTGCCAACCAAAAATGCTACGAGAGTTGCCAAATCATTGTTTCAGGCAGATACTGCATGCAGTTATGTAACTGATACTGATTGCTTTCAACCAAAGGTATTAATTTTATTAGAAAGGGTCTCCCTAAAGTTGTGACAAGTGATCAAGGTGAAATTAAAAGCAATTTTGAATAAAAAACTATGGAGCTATTAAATATTAAGAGGTATTATATTACTCATTACCACCCACAGGTATAACTGATCTTAATATATAGTAATGTCGCTACAAATAAGTTAATGGTCTTATGTTACGGAGATAAGAGAAACAAATTGTAGTTTCTTACAAAGAATTATAAAACGTGGAGTAAAAACAGAATATAGTGTTGTTAATAACTAAAGAAGTGAAGCCACAACAAATTTAACTTTTGACACCTTATTTGTGTTAACTATGTTTTTTAAAAAAAAGGTGACAAAAACATTTCACGGCAAAAGTACTGAATATGGGTATCATTTTAAAGTTCATCTTTAAAAGATTCTTTTAAAATTTGATTCACAGCTATATCTCTTTCTCAT
>NW_003546349.1:18915-20976 GCF_000090795.2 Amphimedon queenslandica | reverse complement strand
TCTTTCTACCATACACCATGTTTATGCTCATTTATATGAAGCTAAGGAGTGCTTTCCACATCGTTTTTTTGGCCCTCCAAGTAGCTATGACCATTGGGGTCACTACTGCATCAGCAGAGAGATCCTTCTCGTCTTTACGGAGAATAAAGTCTTATCTCAGGTCAACTATGTCTCAAGACAGGCTGAATAATGTGTCTCGTTCTTTACATTGAGAGGGATATTTCCAATAGACTGTGGGATAACCTTGAAGATGCAGTCATCAAGTTTGCTCAGGCTCATCCTAGTTCTAAAGTCATTCTCCTGTAATCTCTTACTCTAGCCCGGTCTCGTCGCCCCGCCCCTTCACTTTTTTGACAAGACTACTCTTTCTCATTCTCTCTGTCTCAGTTTCTCTTTTATTCAACCGGCTTTTTTCAAAGCCACTCATAATACAAAAGATCTTAGTGCTTGATGTAGTGTAAGGCTAGGTAAATTTATAGCTAGATATACTAATCAGCTCTATTTTGAGGCGAGTCTTTTGGGCGTATATACGTGTACGCTGTAGAGAACATGCCCAAAATACATGCCGTAAAAGGGGGTGTGGCCAAAATCGCGGCGCGCTTCGCACGCCAATTTTTGCCCGTCCACTTCTGCAATCCTGCAGCCGCCTATGTCAATCAGGCTTACTATTTCTGTATTTTGGTTGATCCAAATGGCTGTAATTTCTAGCTGGGCCAGGACCCACCCAAATGTTTTCATTAGTAACTGAAAATTAACTTTTTATATGACAGAGCAAACTGTAGAGTATAGCTATGTAAAAAGTTTGTAAACGGCAAAGGAGGTCATTTAGCAGGCATAATCTTTTTTAATTTTTACTTCCAATGAATGCATGTCTTATTAGCCACACCCATCAATTAGTGCCCACCCAAAAATTTAATCCTAGATCTGCCTCTGGTTGTAATCATATTTGTATACCTCCATATGTGGCATGTTACTTTATTTCTGAAAAAATTTTTTTTTTCATTTGGTTCTCCATCTACTACTAGCACAGTTGAATTAATAGCATTTTATGTGGAAGCTATTAGTGTGATGCTCATATCCGTTTTTAAAGACTGGATTGAAACGAAATACTTTGTAGCAACAGTGGTCACGTTTACAGGTTAGTAACAACTATCCTTCGGTATTGAGATGGATTCACTGGGTGGCCTGCAGCTATTAATTGCACCAATTGCAAGAATGGTGGGTCAATGAGCTATTCTCGAGGGTGTACAGTGGCCTCAAGTCTTTTCAGGGGAGATTGCTGGAGATACTCATGTTTATAGAATAATTTGTAGGATACTCAGTCCAAGATAATTTTTGCAAAGGCTACATATGCTCTGACAAACGGCTTTAAAAATAATGCTGTTAAAACATTTCTGGTGGACTACATACTAAGGAAGTGTTGTTGTACTTTTAACCATTCCCTAGTCAATGCGTTAGTTAACAGTATTACTTTTGTGTTATCATAATGTTTTTAGGTTTATTCCTATATCCACCAAGTCCCACATGGAAAGTAATGTAAAGGTAGAAGTATGGGAGCAGTTGTTAAATGGAGACATAGGGGAGAAAACTGTGGACAATTTAATATTATCAGCCAGTTATGCTGTCTAATTTGTATACGGAACCTTTTTTGATGCCATTAAGGATATCCGGACTGCTCAATCTACATTTCTGTTGATAACATCAACAAAATTGTTATGTTTGTAACTGAAGTATTATATAGTTTGTTTCATTTCTACTTAATCTATTTATACTTGTATGCTAAAAGCTGGAACAAAAAAATTTTACTCGTTCTGCCTCATTGGACTCCTTTTTTGGCCAGCTCTGCTGCTACCTTAACACTCAAGGCTTGAACTATTTTCCAGACAGCATTCCACTGTAAGGTTTGTATATGTAAAGGCACAGAGTGAGAAATTATACTTTGCTGTTGCTTTGTACTTGATTACATGTATTATTATTCTGTAATTGATTTCAAAAGTTTCAGATTTCTAAACCATTACCCGATGGTCCCTATTATTTAAGATTTATTTTGGTAGCCTTTAT
>NW_003546349.1:13252-14948 GCF_000090795.2 Amphimedon queenslandica | reverse complement strand
ATCCCGCTCCCTTCTTTTGATGTGGACTGGTAGGTTGGCGTCTCTTGGGTTTGCTCTGCTGGCCTGTTTTGACAGTGTCGATGTCGATCTTTTTTGTTTGATCTCACATCTCTGTTTGTTGCATTTTGACAGCCTCATTCTCTCTAGCAAGTTTAGTAGCGGATTCTAAGGTCAGCTTTTTGTCTAGCTGCATCCTTTCCGACAGTGCTTGGTTGTGTATGCCCACCACAATTCGATCCTGTATCATCTCGTCATGTAATGTCTTGTACTCACATGTCGCAACTAACTTGTGGAGAGCTGTGATAAATATTTCAACAGGTTCTCCTTCCTCTTGTACCCTCGAGTTAAATTAAGCTCTCATAAATAGTGTTTTACTTCTTTGTGAAGTAGCTATTGAACCTGTCATGTACCGTCAGGTAGTCTTTCTGCTCTTCTTTACCTAACCCGAATGACTCCAGAATATTGTCTGCAGAGTCTCCCATGTAGTAGACTAAAGTATTTACCTTGCTCTCACCAGACTTCTCTGCGAGACCTGATACCGATCTGAATCTCTCGAATCTCCTGCTCCATCTTGCCCACTCTTCTGATCTCGAGCAATCAAAAGGCTCAGGTGCTACAATCTGAACAGAGTTGCCATGATCCCACTTCTGACATCATGTAATGGCTCGTAGTGTAGATTTAACAATATCAATATTGAATAAATATAACAAGAGAATAGATATCTCACAAATATCATCAAAGTACTACCACAGTCCCAAACAAGTGATTAACACACACTCTGTATAATCATCACATTATTTTAGTCAATTAACATGCATAAATATTAGAGAATATAACTAATGAGTTATACATTATCTCACAACCCACTTAAAATAATTAATGCCTAATTTTATCAACAATACAACAATGAAGTTGTTTTTTATTATTAAAAGAGTTTTGGACTTGAAAGAATTAGTTATTGGGGCAAGCAAAAGCAAGCCCCACTGAGGCAAGAAACGTCTGTCTGTATTGACCAACCGTATAACTATTATTTAAGTTAAATAACCTAACCCTTCTTTGTGCTCACGCATGCATAGTTATTATTTCATTTGACATCAACATTTTTAGTCTTATGTCTTCTGACTACATCAATGTCTGAACATAGTAACTTGCTGATCAAAATGAACCGTCTTGCTCGCCCTTCATTTGTCTAGTAATAATTTGCTATCATAGTCGTAATATTTATGCTCTGACATGAATCAATATTTATCCCTCAACAATCTATGAAAAGATGTACTTAAGTCATCTTGTATGCCCTTATGATTCATAAAGTGCATGGTTTAATATGTAGTTTTTCTTGTAGCAGCACGTGAAGAGTAAAGATATTTAAAGTGTAACTGCAGTGATTTTTTAGGGTATTTATTTTATGGTCTTAATATGATTGCCTGATCATAATAATGATGTGTTCAAACTCGTATTGTCTAAAAAAATTTATTCACTGAGATATGAGCCTTCAAAAATGCACTTTTTGCTTCCTTTCAATTTACTTCCTGTCGGTGGGTGTGGCGAAACGTGACGTCATAGGAGGCATAGATGCAGATAACTCCATTCCTTTATAGGGGGAAATAATGCTTTATTCTCATGCCTTGTAATGTAATAGCACTAATTTAAAGATTGCGATCATTAACTTTCATTATCCTAAGCATGCAACTGTAAG
>NW_003546349.1:11609-12961 GCF_000090795.2 Amphimedon queenslandica | reverse complement strand
TACCCTAAAGAATCACTGCAGTTACACTTTAAGAATTAATGTGTAAAACTGAATTATTTTGGCTTTGAAATGCTTTAATTTAGAGTATATCTAATATGTTACTTAGCCGTAAGCATCTCCAGTGCCACCATGGCTTTGGAGACCCAATGTAGCACCACATAGAGGTAGTGCTGCGTTGCTACCCACCTATTTAAGAAAATGAAACATTATGTGATGAGAAATATTTTACTTCTACATGAGGCTGATGTGCTCTACAATCTTCCGAAAGTTAGCCGTTAATCAAAATAAGTAGTATAGAAATTAATTACATTTACTATAACAGGTTAAAATGGTCTAAATCATAGCAATTTCTTGCGTTTGTATCAAGCATATGTATATTAAAGTCAGATTTGTGATGACATCTTTCATTATGAAACAGTGGTTTAATTGCACACCACAAGCAAATTATTTTTTGCATTGACAGTACTGAAACATACACCTTTAATTGAAATACAGTTACAGCAATAAAAATTATATTTTCTGAAGCTCAAGTACCAAATGGGTTTAATTTTTTTGTAATAATGCCCTCATTGCACTTACAGTATTTTCACTAGTATTGTCATGCACATGTGGTAATACTAAGTTTGATAATTTTACAGCATAAGTAATTAAAGAATTCATTATTTATTTAATTATACAGGCGGTAGCCTATATGTAGGATTGAGGTTGATTTTTCAAGATGGCGGCCGTTTTTATGATTTTCAAACACTCATAACTCTTTTATCTTACGTTGCACAGCCTTATAAATGGCTAGATGAGCTCTCCTTCACTGAGCGATTCTCCTGGTACCTTTAAAGTGGGCTGTAATGTAGCAGGAGCATTTCTGGAAAACAGGCCCAAATTCAAATTTCTACAAAATTCTTCAGACTTTTTCTTCTTCTTCTTCTTCTTTCATCTTCTTCTATGCACCGGATAATCTTTTAATCCAGAGAACCACTCAAGTTGCCTTTTACATCACTCTTCTGGGCTTGGATCAAGGACCACAAAGGTAGTTTCAAAAAGAAGCGAGGACAGAGAACAAAATAGAAGCAAAATCCAGCTGCAGCCACCGCGTGGTTTGTGGTTTGACGCCATTTTAATTTATGCGCACGTGATCAGCATGAATATAATTAACCTAACCACAGAATCATAACAGAATGTAATTTCTTATTTAAGAAAAAGGAATGGAAACAAGTAAATAAAAAACATTAAAAATGGGAAAATAGTAGGATTGAATAGGGAAAAAAGTAAGAAAACAAGAGGGTACTTGCAAACTGGTGTGGTAAGAAATCCTACACCACTGCATGAAGATTACTACCCAAAAGCATAGCAAT
>NW_003546349.1:8997-11388 GCF_000090795.2 Amphimedon queenslandica | reverse complement strand
CAGTTTGCAAGTACCCTCTTGTTTCCTTACTTTTTTCCCAATTCAATCCTGCTATTTTCCCATTTTTAATGTTTTTTATTTACTTGTTAATTTATAGTTGAACTATCATGTGATTTTCTTCAGTACCAGTTACAGCTTCAGAAGAACCTCTGTAATAACAGTTGCCACGCATCTCCGTATATTTCATAATATATCAACATGTTTACTGACATTAACCCCCTTGTGAAAAATCCCAGCAAGATTCATGTTAAGTTTCTTTAAAATTCTTAACAAGATTCTTGCTAATATTTCACAAGATTTTGCCTGACTCTGAAACGAAGATCATGTAAGATAGCGTTAGATCTTGCTATCAAAATGTAAGCAAGATCTTACAGGATCTTTCTCAAGATCTTACCAAAATATTTATAAGATCACAGCAAGATTTTACCTTAAGATTATAGTAAAATCTTGCCTTAAGATCACAGCAAGATCTTACTTGATTTTGAAACAAAGAACATGAAATACATCATGGGATCTTGCTTTATCAAGATTTTAAAATATTAGCTGAGTTCTTACATGAAGTTATTATAGCTTATGAAAAATAGATGTAACAATAAGATCTGAGCAAGATCTTACATTGCATAAATGAATTACTTAATGATGTGAAGGTTAATGTGAACTTCATTAACTTTTTGACTCAATTATGTTGAAATTTTACTTTCTTTATATACTGCCATTATCGTAAAGGCTATCGTGGATTGTCTACCACTTCCTGTGATGTCATGCAATTTGTAAGATCTTTCAAGATCTTTCATGACTTAATGAGTGATCTTATGTGTCGTGTGATCATGGATGATTCTCAAGATCATAAACTTACTAGATTTTGTAAGATCTTGTTAGATTTCAATTTAACAAGATTGTCTTAGTTCTTACAAGGTGTGATATTACAAGATTTAAGTGAGGCATGATCTTACATTTTCTGACATATTCCTTTATTCATAAGATCTTTAAAATTCTTACAAGATTTCTAGTTATGATAGATCTCATAAGATCTGGCAAAACTGTTCAAATACAAGATTGTCTTAGTTCTTACAAGGTGTGATATTACAAGATTTAAGTGAGGCATGATCTTACATTTTCTGACATATTCCTTTATTCATAAGATCTTTAAAATTCTTACAAGATTTCTAGTTATGATAGATCTCATAAGATCTGGCAAAACTGTTCAAATCTTAACAAATCTTAAATAAATAAGAATTTGCAAGAATTTCTGTGTTAAGATTTTACAAGATTACTAACTTATGTTTTCTTGTATAATCATGTGAAATCATGAAAAACCTTATAAGATCTTGCTGGGATTTTTTACAAGGGCCGTCTCTACAGTATAATTCTGTATTAGTAAAGCAGCAGAATTAATGCAGTCTATGGAAGGTGCATTGTGAATTGCCAGAGGTGCTGCATCTTCAGATATAATATACTCAACATTGGCAGACTTACCCCTGTTTCTAGGATTGAGTGGGCATGATCATTGGTGTTAACATTTTTCAAAACTGCAAGTACATTTAACACTACTGATCATAAACTCTTCCAAATCACTATCTATACCAGAGCTATTGAGACTGCTACACCATTATCATAAAAATTAGAAAGTAAGCCTTCATCATTATCACTATCATCTCATGTTAAATTAGTCTGATCAATTTCCTTATCATCTGCTATACTTTTATGCACAGTCTCTGTAGCTAATGAGCCATACACACTAAAATCTTGATTCACATCAGTTATTCATAACCCTTTAACACCGATAGACGTAGTTGTACGTCATTAACATGCGTAGGTGTAGTACAATAGACGTAGATGTACGTCATTTGTTACTTTCTTCGTTTATCATGACAATATAGCATTTTATATAGTTTACATAGCTTCTTTATCCATGTTTCCAACATATATAACATTGTCAAAGTCTCAAAACACAATATAATATTAGAAAACTACAGTAGCGCGACTCAAACAGCAGAATCTATCGAAAAAGATAAGCGGCTGAGTTAGGTTACCTAGAAAATGACAGAACAACAACAGAAGCAATGTTTAGACTTACCTTGGCCTTGTGAAATCCTTCAGTTACAAGCAGAAAAGGCGATTGACTCACAAGAGCTGCTTTGCCTAATACTTCAATGGAGAAAAATTGGTGGGTGTGGCCAGCCGTACTGGTATACATTGCTTAGCAACAGTAAGCTACGTAGCGGGCAATTTTACTGCTATCTTGTTTACCTGTGCTCTTTCTTGAGAAGTTGTCTTGCTAACTTTAGTTGTATAGTAGCACTTGTAGCAATGTAAGTTACTTTTTTATTAAAAAAAATTGCAAAACAAAATACAAAATTTTTAGATGGCAACTTCTTTTACTGCTGATGA
>NW_003546349.1:0-5678 GCF_000090795.2 Amphimedon queenslandica | reverse complement strand
GAGATTGCTACAAGGGAAAGCGTTGTATTTGTGAGCCTCACTTCCTGATAAGTGCTGAAATAATTGGAGCTCATTCTTACAGGGGACGCTTGCCAATTTCCTTTATGTTTTTGCAAATAAAACTTTTTGTGCAACTAAAACAGCCTTTGTAGATTGTATATCTAAAGTTTTATTTTAAATACAACTGAAGGAAGCAAGCGGCTCAGTGCTGAAGCAGCCATACTCAATCATGGACTCCATAATACACGATGGGTGAAGTTTCGGTGTGCCTCGCAACAGATTAGCAACCATGGCCTCGACAAGTCACAGTAGCGTTTCTACTCGAAGCGTCTTCTCCACTGACTCCAGCCTCTTCATTCTTTCATATCCTGCCAACTAGGTCCTGCTGGACATGATAAAACTCTCTCTTTTGCTTCGCCAAGTCTCAGTAGTTGAAAAATGCGGTCCGTATCTTTACAATAGACGCTTCGTTGCTGTATGCTACACCATTTACTAGGTACTTATTGTATTGAAGGATAAACGTCCCATAATAGCTGCTAGCAAGTTTTAAGTATCTTGGCACAAGATCTTTAGAGAAATACTTTGCTAAACTAGTACTACTAAAAATTAATTTTTATACAAATTAATTTCGTACCGTGGGTGTAGCTGCTATAAATAAATTTAAGGTGTTAAAGGGTTAATTTACCTCTTTCATCCTACATGTAATCTTCCCATATGGTTTTACTTTCACGAGATGATTTAGGCGTTTCATTACCATATGTGTGACATGTCTTATGTTGCTCGACCAATATTTTACGTGCAGCTTGTCAGATTGCCTATGCCTTTTTCTGGCTCTCCTGTTACGCTTTGCATCACACTGACTCTTGAAATAGACTTAAACCTTAGAGCATTTAATGCTTTTAATGCTTTAATCATGCTATCAAAGTTGGGTAAGCTCATTCTGTCAAAAAGATCAAGTAGCCAATGGTAAGCTGGCCCCTTTGTGCACATACATCCAGGATGTTACATTGTATACACCCAAGTAAAGTGGAAACATAATAGTGAAGCATCTGAAGATTTAAATTCATTGTTCTAAATTGCAGCTATACATTATGAGATAATTCAGTTATACTAGTCGTGCTAAATCCTCATGAATAATTTGTTTTGATTTGGCAATAACAGCTTCACATGCAATCTCATATGCAAGACTATGGAATTTGGCAAATTAAAATATTCTTAGTTTTATATGGCTTACCTTGACATGTAATATCACTTTTCTTACATTTTCCACAATCACACAGTTAAAAGTGAAGGAAACATTTCACATCATCCCATTTATGTTAATGTTTGGCATGGTACTTAGCTTGTGAGCGAAGTCGATTTATAAATGCTTGTTGATCACAGCCGACTGATTAAACTGTAGCAGAAAAATTCATCCTCGCTGACTTAAACCGTTACTAAAACAAACAATGACGTCCTTCATACAAAAACAATTTTTTACTGTAGTAATATTAGGAAGAGTTAAATGTACAGTATGTCTTGGATTATCTGAACACCTCTGTCCACTTTTATTGGGAGAGATGTTCAAATAGCTGAAATGGTCTGAATAAGTAAAATAATATTAGTAAATGTTATTAAACATTATTAATTCTTAATAATCAATATTAATATTTAATTACTGTCCCAAAACTTGTTTGTTGAAGTGACGAAAACAGTTTCCTAGCTGCTATTTCTTTCAATGACTGAAGGGTACAAGTGTGAATGGGTGTTGCTTTTTGTCAACAATGTACCAAAGCTAAGCATTTATCGAACATATCAAGTACAGTACTATGACTAATACATTCTATGACCTCTTCTTGCTCTACATTACTTTCAGAATGAGTGCCATCATCAGCTTGACTGCATGCTGTCTCTACTTTCCTCAATACATGCTATACAATACCAGCATCATCTAAATGTTCATAACCTTGATCATTAGCTTTAGCTTCAAGCCAGTCATCAATATTAGCGTCTGTCATTAATTGCCCTAGTCTTCAAGGAAACCAAAAATTCAGAATTGCATGGTTGGTCAGGTGATGTTTCAGAATTAGAAGGTACGGCAGATGAAGAGCTTGCAACTTGGCCATCAAGCATAGGTATTAGCTTTTGCAAAATTTTTGAATAATAGATGCACTATTGTCATCAACTCCATTACCACCTCAACTACAACTTTTATAGTGATGCTCTTCAAAAATTAGCAATGCCCAATTCCTCAGTAGATGTAGCAGCAATCAAAATGTCCCCAGGAGAGATTTTTGGTAGCGTCTGTTTTGTGACTCTAAAACTCCCTGATCCATTGGCTGACTTAACGACGTTACATTAGGAGAAAGAAATAGTGTTTTCACTTTACCATCACTTGGCACTAGCTCCTCTTCTCTGGGTGGGCTGAACAGTTGTCAAACATTAATAGAGCTTTAGATTTTTGCCCCATTGATAGGAGCTCCTTCTGAATACAGTCTACACGAAGGTGCTACACTTCTCTGAACACCGGAAGTGTAGGAAATCATATGGTTTCCCTCATGCTGTAATGGATACCCATACTATTTTACTTATTTGTCTTACATAGATACTTAAACAGTGCTGTAACTAGCACCATTAAGAGAGAAGTTGCTTGTTATAAAGAAACAAGTTTGGTTTTCATGTGCGAAGTTTAAGCAAAGAAATGCCACCGTGAAAATTATTTGTTTAATAAGAATTGTTTGACTTTGATTTTTGTGCAAATCATTCACAGACTACCTGGAACCTCTAAAGTCTTTCCATAGACTTAGGAAGGTGTAGTCTACATGTCCTGCTAGTTTCAATCTCAATGGGGCAGATATAGCTGTAGAAAAAGTGCCGTAAACTTGGCCACAATTAGGCGACCTAAAATCCTTGATATACAAGAGCTGTTCTCTTTATTTTACCATATACTGATAGAACCAACTCTCCTCCTTGCTAATATCAAGAATGAGCTTCATCTGTGCTTCTGTTTAGGAGATACACATCTACTAGCACAGCCACCATCTTCACTTTTTAGCCACAAGGCAACTTTGATTTTTGTGCAAATCATTCACAGGGGTGCTGGGCTTTTGCCAAAGGGTCTGGTACTGTACTTACCTTTGCTTAATAATACATTGTGAGACTCCTCAGTTGCTGGTTCTTATTTTATTCAGGTAAATTTCCCCTCAAAGTTGCTATGTTTTTCAGAAATTGCCTAACTATCAGCTTATCAGCTACACATGGTTCAAATTTTGAATGATTTTAATTATATTCATAAGCCATTGGCAATGAATATCATTTTATCAGTGATGTATCAGGAAGTGAAGCCATAGGAGGACTCTTTCACAATTGTGTAGCGCCTTCGTGTAGACTGATATAAGGAATGAAGTAATCATGAAGCGATGAAGTGATGTTGCAAGTATTTACCCTTGCATTTTTTGGTTCTGATAAATGACAAGGATAATAGCAAGGTTAGTTTCTTTAACACATATGGGGTGAGTTGCTTTTCCAATGAATAACAGTGGCAATTTTATGCTGCCAGTGAGATTTGCACAAGCATTTAGTGTTATACGGTGTTTAGACTTTTTCCTTCCATCAGCATGCCTTTCAAAAACACTAGCCAAGGGCTTTTTTGGAAGTAAACGGAACTGAAATCTGGTTTTGTCACAGTTAAAAACTTGATCATAAGTATAGTCTTGAATTTGTGAGGCAAACTGAAACGGGAAAACACAAGCAGATATTAAGTCTGCAGACACTTGCTTTGCTGCAACTGAGATATATTTAAAGCCAAATCACTAGCAGAACCTCCACTGATAGCCAGTGCTACCATGAAATCCCTTAGGCGAGTCTGGATATAATTGAGCAAACAACAACATGGACTTATCCTTTAGGAAAGCACCATTTGCAGGTAAGTTCATTTCTCGTTGCTCATGAAACCAAATGTAAAGAGCAGCATCTACGAGCTCATAGTTACCTGATATCATTACCTTGGTCTGTACTTTTTAAAATCCAAACATCTTTCATTTCTTGTACTCACGCAGCTTTGACTCATTTTTCTTTATGTCTGCCATGGTAGATCGACCTATCCCATCCTATTCTGAGATAAATATATACAATACTCCTTTCTTTAACACTCCCAGTATCTGAAGCTTCTCTTCAATGGTTAAAACAACCTTTTTCCTCTTAAGCAAGTTCCTACCTAGTCCATCAGTAGCCATGCTAAACTAGTTATTAAATTTTAAATTAATTCATTTATCTGAGCATGGGCATTAAAGACAGACGTGTTTGGATAAACAAGAGTTAGGTGGATATGCAAGGCACGGATAATAGAGGATGTACTGTACTTTTTTATTTAATTTTTTTAAATATTTTCCTTCGCAAGCCTTTTTAATTCTTTCTCAAGATTTTGTGCATTATGACCACAAAGCAAAATTATTCTACAATGAGGAAAATTTGAAAGCAATTCTTTTGAAGATTTGTCAATATCCTGCACAAGAATGCTAATGTTCATTTTATCAGGTACAGTTTTTAAAAAACCCCACAGAGCTCCAAATCCCTCTTCAGATTTCGATGTACCTTGAAAAATTCTTTTCCTGTTACATCATTGTTGCATCATTGTTACATTTTAGAGTAAAATGCTTATAATAGTACGAAAGCCCACCAGTTTGATAGCATTGTAGAGTACATGTAGCATTGAGACTATGGTAACCACGTGCCAACCATGCAGCATCACCGCATGTCACAGCATTTTCAAAAGACCCATGCTGTCATGTAGACTGAGGTGCACTATTTTCCACTGTGACTGCTGGTTGGCTTGTTTTAGAGAGTGTCTGCTTCTTGGACTGTCTACTTTGGGAGGTTTGACTGTACATCTGCTTCACTCAAGGCATGATCTATTAGACTTACAGCATCATTGTAATTGATTGCTTGATAAGCAATGCAAAAAATTGCATAGCATTGGATCGTGAGAAGTGGCTCTAGGTTTCTTTTGTTTACTTTTGCACTGACTGTCTTCCTCAAAACAAGCCAATAGATGACAGCTGTTCTTTTCATTAGGGTAACAACATTTTTTTTTTAAATTTCTCTGTATTACTCATCTTTTAGTAGCACATCTGTCAGTGATACCAGGCGCTTAGGGAAATACTCCCCTGAAGCTAGATCTCCCCGTCCATTGTTGGTTTCCTTTCTACGTACATCTGATGTGCAGTATTTTCTGGGGCACTCTCATGAAGTATCATCTCCTTATAGAGTTCAGCCGGACCGTTCCCCTCAGGAGCAGGCAGATAGAGCATTACTGTTACATGAGAGGTTCCAGCTTAAAAGCTCTGGGAGAGTTGATAGGAGTTCTATTAAAATTAAGCATCTCTCTATGTTTGTCAATGATAGGTTACATTGTAAAGTAGTCAATAGTCAACTTGTAAGGTCTCACACATTAGCTGATTTATCACCATCCTTAACAGAGCTGGGTGACACTTCTGTCTCTCATTCTCAAGAGGATTGACTATCTGTATGGTATGTTAACTCCCGCAGCTTAGCAAATAAGTTTAGTCACTTTCACTCTGTTATCTACTCTTCCTCTCCTTCTATAATTGCTGTTTCTGAGACATGGTTATCCTCTCATCACTATGATTCTGAAATATTACCTGTAGGTTATAATCTATTTAGAATGGATCGCCCTACTC
>NW_003546348.1:190675-249486 GCF_000090795.2 Amphimedon queenslandica | reverse complement strand
CTACCAGTACTACTGGATCTAGTACAATCACTGGATTGTGACCAATGGTGGGAGCAGTTCCAGGATCCTATTCTAGCTCTCCACTGACAAAGGTCAATCATGGCTGAAGATAGTAAAAGAGAGCTTCACAAAGAAAGGCAAGTAGAGAACAACAGTATAGTCCGAGGTATAGTTAGACAACAGTCAACAGGTGGTCAACGTAGGAGGATAGAGTATCACAGCTTTAATAACAAGTGATGAGATAGATAAATCTAATGCCATATTTGGTCAAAGTAAAAGTGCAAATACTCTGATCATAATCTATACTTTATACTCTAATATCTATGCTCTGATCTATCTACCGGTATTTATTTTCATTCTTAATAATTGATATTCTGTTATGTAGTATCTATGGGTAAGTGATTTTACTTACCTCCGACGCAGCAATCTGATTGGTCAATTGCAAATAGGCATGGTAAAAACTGCGTAAGGTGTTTTGCCTCACCAATCATACAAAAGCTGTGTACAAACATGAATACTGGGTACAAATAACCTTTATCAGCTATTCTACCATGCCTAGTTGCAATTGATCAATCAGATTGCTTGATTTTAAGTTCATAAATAACTTATTCACCACTAGGAGGTTTGATAAGTAAATTCCCGGGTAACAGGAGGTTAATAAGTAAATTCCCAGACAGTCAGAGGTTAATAATAAGTAGCACTGGAAATTACTTATTAACCTCCTGCTTGAAAATAGACAACCTGTTGCTAAGTGTTGCTAAGTATAACTAGTTGTTTATTTTAGTACATGGTAGAAGTTGGTAGTTATACAACTCTGTGTCGGTATCTATGGCCTTATCATACCTTGGGCCTATGGCCCTTGGTATGATAAATGCCATAGATACCTCCACCACGTTGTACAACCTATGCTTATTAGTGACTTGGGACTTGGAATTAAATGGTGTGGAAGGTATAAAGGTAGATTATCTATCTTCATGCATTTAGTGCTGGGAACCCAATTGTTTACACCCCAATCAGAAAATTAACACCTTATTTTACATTCCAAGTGTAAATTGTGTGAAGTGCAAACAAAGTACTCAAAGTTTAAAAAATATTTCTAACAATCAGGTTCAATGATTTAAGTCATCATAGCTCAAGAATTAGCAATTTGAGTTGGCTCAAACTTCTATAGAGCATTGTGAGATAATGTATAATTCATTAGTTATATTACATAATATTTATGTATGTTAATTGACTAATATTAATTAATAATGGGATGATTATAAATAGTGTGTGTTAATCACTTGTTCAGGACTGAAGTAGTATCTTGATGATTTTTGTGAGATCTCTTTTCTCTTGTTATATTTATTCAATAATAATATTGCTAAATCTACGCTACGAGCCATTACAAGCATAATAGCATCAGTGATCAAAACATGATGTAGCTAATAATGCTTATTGCATCTAAACATAATTAACTTTTGCTGGGATGACTCAGTGGCAGAATTGATTAGCTGAATAAAATAATTATATTCATAATGATGTCATTGTATGCAATTGCCCTTGTCCTAGGTCTATATAATGCAATGATTCTGTCAAGTTATGCTATAATATTTTCAAGATGAAGTTAGTGGTTTCTGTCCTCTTTTTACTTATTTTCTTTGCATTTGATAATGTCTTTGCTGAGAAGTGCAGCAAGACTCCTTTGACTATCAGGAAAGACTTTATCTCTAACTGCAGAGACCTCAACTTGGGTTTGATACATTGCCTTGTGGCCTGGTTTGCATTTAAAGGTGCCTTTAGTGGACGGGATCCAGCAACTGTTGCAGCAGAGTCAGTTGTTAAAATTTAAACTTGCATTATCATTATTTCATCATTTTAGGCACTATCAGCCATACTTTATGGTACTCCCCATGCAAGCCAAGGAAGATCAGTCTCTATTCTGGTCTGGGACTTATTCCATTGTTGAGGTTGTGAGCACTCAGCCTAATCCTGCAGGAGCTGTTGTCTATTCTTCTACAAATGAGCCTTCATCAGCTATCATTAATGATCTGGGATATGGAGTTAACTGGTGTGGTGTTGAAGGAGGTAAATAAAATAAACCTTTTGCATGTTACACATAAATTTATCAAATCCACAGGTGGTATAGATTATGTTAACGAGTGTCTCTGCAGTGTCTCTGGTAACTTTTGGGAACGCTTCTCCATTGATTTTGCAAAAGCATCTCGTGGCAGTGCATACTGGCTTGGAGATGGGGAACGAGATGGAGGAGCCTTTAGCAATTCATCTTATTTTTCTACTGTCGAATTGCCAAATATGAATGCTAACGAGGTCGTGGCTATTGTTGTCCACAAAAAAGGAAAAGGTGAATCCTACGAATGTGAACTGGGTCTCAAAAAAATTTTAATTGGGTACTACAGAAAATGTAATATTTACTATAGTGTTTGTGGCACCTGCACTATGATTGAGTCTGTATTTATGTTTGATATGTCTGCTTGTGTGATACTATTACTATAATTATTGTTCATGTGAAACACGAGTAGTACATACACACACACACACACTCTTTATTTTTTGTCTCTACAAATTTTTTAGGAGAGAGTTGTTCAGAAGGTAGCATGAATGTATTGCGTAGTAGAGTCATGGAAAGGTCCATTGAATATGACTGTTACGATGTGTATGGAGATATCAATCAAACTAACGCTATTGCTGCCTGTGTCTCTGCAATTATCAGTGACATTCAAAAAGGTATATGCATGATCTATTGCATTCTATTTTGATTTTTTACAAAAGGTACAAGGCCTAAGGACCATGAAGTGGATTGTGGTGAGTTCTGTACATATGCACATTTATGAATGATTGGTCTTCTTAGGTCCTTCTATTCCTGCTTAGTACAGCAAAGATTATTGATGGCGTCTTTATTAATTTTGCTATTAATTTGCCAATATTTGCTAACAAATAATAATTAATAAAAACTATAATAATAATAATAATAATAATATTAATAATAATAGCATATCAAAGAGAAACTAAAAATTATAAAAATTGTGAGTCATTCTCTATATTTTTGTATCCATGAATGCGTCATCTTCTGGTAGGGGGGTAAGAGGAGGAGGGGGAGGACTGGGTGAATAACTAACTACTGAAGTGTCACGTGATATGTCTTGTGTTGAGGGCAATGGGACAATATCATCATTGGGGGGCACATCCTGTTCAGGACCCGGTGGAGGGGGGCCTAAAATACTTTCAGGAGATAGATCAATCTTTGATAGTCTTGCAATGTGCTAGAAAATAAAATAAGAATAGTAAACATAACTAATAATAACAAAAAAAATTTCATACTGTATCTTGCAGTGGTATATCTCCTTCATCAAAGCTCTGGTCGAGCAGGGCCACTTTGGATGGAGAGTAAGACTTCATTCGTGTGGAGGAATGGCCAGCTTGGGTCTGATAATGCTCAGGACTGCTCTTCAATGTATCATTATAATTAGGAGAAGGCTAGTAGGAAAGAGAGCATTTTGAAGTTAGATACATTGCAATGTTGGTTCTTACTGTTAGTCTGGATCCACCATATATTGGGCCACAACTAGCTCTCACAGTCCCGTCGTCACGAACAGGTGAGGTCTGTCTCGACTCTCCACTCAATATATCATACTTCTCTGTCACTCCTCTGTTCTTTGGTCTTATAAAGCACAAGAGGACCAGAAATCCAACGAAACAAATGATGAGTGCAAGTATCACCATCCCAATAATGAAAGGGAGCCTCTCGTAGACTGGAGTATCATCAGTGGGAGGATCAGTACCGCTTACTGTTGGAGTTGTACTGGTTGTTGCTGTAGTGGCAGTTGAAGAAGCTATTGGATATAATAAATGTACAATAATAGTATGTGTAGTCAGTCAAGACTAACCAGTATTGAGTCCTGGTATTAGGAGAGGAAGCGATGGGCTTGTTACTTCACCTCTTGCTGTCACTGCTTTAACTGAAAACTGCAACACTAAATATGCAAAAATGATATTGAAGCTAATATTCCCAATGGTTACATTATTATTAGCATTTATGCATGATTATTAGTTGTGCTATAGCAATTAGCAAAATGCTATTATTGAGGATTACTTCTTTCCACAGGTTGGTTTCCAAATACAGCGTATGTTTGGGTTCCCTGGAGGAGGAAGAACCCATCCCTAATGACAATGAAGTGAGTGAGAACAGAGTTGAGTCTAAACGTGCTGGCCCAGTTGAGAGCAACAGATTGATTGTGAGAATAGATAGTAAAGGAAACAGTACTAATAGCCTCAGGCACTGAAAGAGAGAAAAAGAAATAAAAGATAAAGCAAGAGAAAGAAGTAAAGTAAATTCTTATTACGCATGATTGCTTACAGTCGTCAAGTGTTGTGGCAGTATCAGAGGCAGTTGAGTTAACTCTTCCTACGCTGTTCTCTGCTTGCAGTATGAACTGATATGTGCTGAGTGGGAGGGGATGAGGAGGACCAGTGAACTCGTAGGAGAGTTGAGAGGTAGAGACAAGGAACTGATAGTCTGTCTCAGAGCAGGTGGTAGCCACTGGATAGACTTGTGGCTGAGGGCAAGGTAACTTGAACCAAAGGGAATAACTGCAATATAAAATAATAATAAACAATAAATGAACACAGAGTGTGGATTATATAATTCATATTTTACCTAGTAATCTCTCCATTAGGATTAACAGGGCTAGACCAGTCCAACCTAATGCTAGTTGAACCCGTTACAGTTGGAACAGGAGGAGCAAGACCAGTGGGCACGTCTTCCTCAGTCCTCACGCTGATACTAGCACTTGAAGTGCACCCTGCACTAGTACATGAATCAATGTACATGCTGTAAGATGTGTATGGACTGAGATCTGATACAACAAAATAAACTGTCTCTGATTGCGAGGATGGTAGCACAGTCATTGAGGAGAAGCTAGTGCTGTGGAGAATATACTGGGTAATGAGTCCATTGGGTTTTGATGGAGGATTTATCGAGACAGAAATCATACTAAATGTTTTATTAACGAGGACAGGAGCAGAGACACCCTCTGGAGGTGCATCAGGTAATGTCACATCTACATAATCACTGGTAATGCTCCCGATTGAGTTAGCTACACTCACACGATACTGAAAGGTGAGAGCTGGCTCAAGTATTTCGTCTTCGTCCAAGAATTGCTGAGTCGTTGGTGAGAGATGTGTAGCAATACTAATGACTGTCCCATAAAAATTAACCCCAAGGACTTGCCGTCTTTGTATAGAGTACAAGGTAATGACCCCATTAGGTGACGTGGGAGGGTCCCATGTGACCAACACAGTCTCATTATCAAAGGCTAGCAAGGTGGGGCCGTTCTGACCAATGGGTGCGGCCTCACGTGTCGTCTCGTTACTATAAGCACTAGAACCACATGTAGTTGTACATGCTTCAATTCTAAACCGATACAAGGTATATACAGATAGGCCAGTTACCAGATGACTCATTCCAGTGCTGTTATAAGCAACCACTTCAGTATCTCCCTCCATTAAGTACAGTATGTATCTCTGTATGACTCCATTAGGAGTTGATGGAGAAGTCCAACTGGCTAATATAGCAGTTGAGCTTACGGCTGATACAGTGGGTGGAGCTATGCCTGTGGGTGTGTCAGAAGGCATGGTAATAAAACTCAACGAGCTCCTATCGCCTCCTCCAATACTAGTGAAGGCTTGAATGTCGTACGAGTACACTTGATTGGGTAGGAGGGGAGAGTCAGTAAACGAGAGACTATTACCGTCAAAAACAACAGACTCATTGCGACGTAGGATATATCTTATAATGACGCCATTAGGAACTGCAGGAGGAGACCAAACGATTGATACTGATGTAGGACTCAGAGGAGAGGGGACGGGGCTAGCTATAAGGAATGGTATGGACTCTAGTGTCTGTACAGTCCTTGGGCCAACACTAGTACAACCAATTACAGTACATGCTTGTACTGATACAGTGTAATTGGTGAATGGTTGGAGATTAGTGAATCTCTGAGTGGTAGAAGTAGTTGGTATGGTTATATTGATAGGTGAGGTAATACTAGCAATGTATGTGGTGATAATACCATTGGGGTATGCTGGTGCCTCCCAGCTAACAGATATGACGGAGTTTGATATTGCACTCAATACTAGGACAGTGAATCCTTCGGGTATTGCTTCATCAGTGACATTAAAGGCCGAGGAGCTGTTAGCACAACCTATAACAGTGCAAGCCTCCACTGTGTAATTATACATTGTATAAGGGCTAAGACCAGTGTCTGTGAAAAACCTATTGAGTCCAGAGTATGCTTCAGTAGCGACAAGAGAAGGGCTGGCCCGATATACATTATAGACTGATATTACTCCATTAGGATAGTCTGGTCTATCCCAGGACACTCTAATGTCACTAGTGCCTAGTACAATGACACTTGGTCCAGTGACACCCTCTGGTATATCCTCAAGTGATTGTATGTACACAAATGAGCTGATGGATGAACCAGCAGAGTTATTAGCTCTAATAGCATACTGGTAACCAGTGTAAGGAGATAGACTGCTGTCAGTATATACTCGTGAAGCTACATTATTAGTATTGTATACCAGGAGTGCATTACCAGTACCATTAACTTGTTGTAGTTCATTGACTTGCATTCTGAATACTTCATAGGATCTTATGATACCATTGGTCTGCAGGGGCTGGCCCCAACTGAGTCTGACTGATCTTGAGGTAAGTGACGTGAAAGAGGGAGCGGGTTGACCCACAGGTGCACTCTCTGCTGTCGTAAAACCTTGAGTGGGGCCTCTTGTGCAACCAGCTGATGTGCAAGCCTCCAATTGTATAGAGTAACCAGTGAAAGACTTTAAACGAGTGATGGTATAATAAGAGACGACTCCACGATACTCTTCAGAGCCATTCAAGAAGAGAGCATACTGTCTGATGACACCATTAGGATTGAGAGGAGGCAACCAAGTCAATGTCAGGGACTCACTAGTCCTCGTCACGAGAGAAATCAGTTGAAGGTTCTCAGGAGCTGCCTCTGACGTGATCACTACCTCAATGGTGCTATTCTGACTACCAGCACTGTTCATTGCTCTTATCTTGAAATCATACGGAGTATAAGGCTGTAGACCAGTGACTACAGTCTCGGTAGTATCTCCAGTAAGAGTATCGGCCAGCATGAAACTACCTATCAATTGTCTATAAAACACCTGATACTGGGTTATTATGCCATTAGGATAAAGGGGAGCCTCCCAATTGACAGTGACATTGTACGGGAACACTGCGGAGAACGTAGGAGCAGTGACATTAGCCGGGAGAGCTTCAAGTGTTGTCACCTCTGCCCATGAGCTAAGGGAGGAACCGGCATCATTAACAACAACAAGCTGATACTCGTAACGTGTAAAAGGAGAGAGACCCTGATTAGTGACAGTAAAGACATTAGGACCACCGGCATACGCAATTAAAACAGCTAGAGGATTCTCAGCTAGTCTCCGTCTAATCCTATAGAACCTTATGATACCGTTAGGGGACGATGGTGCCGACCACGAGACCATTATACTGCTATCCGATAGAGACTGGACAGTCGGTGCTACCAGTCCACTAGGCACGGACTGCAGTGTAGTGTTACTGACAGATGGACTGCTACCACAATCTCCCTGTACAGTGCAGACCTCAACACGTATCGAGTATGTTGTAAAAGGAGACAGACCAGTTACTGTGTGATTGAATGATGATCCATTGAATACAGGATTGCCATTCACATACACAAGATACGACGATATTATACCATTTGCTTTCTCAGGCTCGGCCCACTCCACGTATATGGCTGAGCTACTGATGACTCTTGTATTTGGAGACTTTATACCAGTTGGACTTGAAGTTGGCGTAGTGATTGTGATGGGTTGACTGGTGGTTCCACCAGCACTATTAACAGCCTCTAGTGTGTACGAGTATGAAACTCCACCTACAAGATTAGTATCAGTATAACTGAGAGCTAATCCACTAAACACTAAATCCCCGTCACGTCTTAAGACGTAATTTAATATGATACCGTTGGCATGAGTGGGTGGAGACCAGGACATTTCAATTTGATCAAACGAGAGAGCATTAATCATCATTATAGACACACCCACAGGAAGAGACTCGTCAGTTAGTGTAGATACGACTTCACTAATTGTACAACCGGCGATGTTACATGCACTAACATATAAGGAATAGTTAGTGAAAGGAAGAAGACCAGTGACGTTATAACTGGTTAGGGTTGTATTGACTATCAACGAATCATCAGAATAATACACTTCATAATGGACGCTAGCAGCATTGAGATCGCTAGGAGGCAACCAAGAGAGAAGGAAAGAATCTGAGGCTGTCTCTAATATTACTGGATCATCAAAACCAGTAGGTGGAGCCTCGAGAGTCCTACCAGTGGAGACGGAACTGTTAGTACACCCAGGACTAGTACAAGCTTGTACAGTGAATGAATATAGGGAATATGGATCAAGAGAAGAGGCAGCGTAAGAGAGGGACAGAGAGGGCCCAAACTCAAGCACACCATCAATAAAAAGAGAATAAGAAGTAATGACGCCGTTAGACTCAGGGGGAGCTACCCACGTTACTAGCAGCTCACTGGATGATACTGGACTCACTGTTGGAGCAAGAACAAAGGAAGGAGGAGCTTCATCGGTAGTGACTGTAGTGAACCCACTAGTAGTACTCCCTCCTCCGTTGACTGCTGTTATGGAGAAACCATACTGAGTGGCAGGAGTCAGGCCAGTTGCAGTATAATTGATCGATTGTCTGTCTTCAGTAACTAGGAGTGTACTATTGTAACAAGTACCAGTGTTACCATTAGAACAAGGTACACTGATCCTCCGGTAGACTTGATACTCCGTCACTATACCATTCTCTTGTAGCGGGTGACCTACAGTAGAAGATTAGAAATAAAAATGAAATGCAATATCAAGTACATGTACATTGAGTCAAGAGTAGATAATGTGCTCTTGATTGTGTATACATGCAAGTTTGTATAACTTACTCCACGAAATGAAAGCAGAGTAAGGATCCAATACAGTAACAACTGGAGATGCAAAACCAACAGGAGCTATATAAGAAATAACAAAAGATAAACAAGGAACAATTTTTACACGTCATCTTCCATTACTTACCTGCTTCAAGAGTCCTGTTACTAGAGAGGCTGCTCTCATTGCAACCAAATGAAGTACAGACCTCAAGTTGTGCAGTGTAGACTGTGTATGGCTTTAAACCAGTCACTGTCACACTGCCTGGATATGACTGGTTATGTATAGCAACACTATTACTGTGTGAAAAAAGAGATGAAGAAGATAATGATAAAATAAATAAATGTCTACATAGAGCAATCTTACAGTATCACAGAGTATAGAATGATGTTTCCATTAGGTGTCTGAGGTTCATTAAAATAAATAATTAAACTGGTAGCATTGAGTGATATCACAATAGGAGGGATAACGCCAGCTGGTCCTATGAACAATAATAGTATAAATAAATAAAAGAGAATGAGTTCTAATTACTTCCATCCAATGTGGTTACACTGATGGTAGGCCCAGAGGTAGTGCCTTGTCCATTACTGGCATTGACCTGAAGGGAAGAAAGATGGAAGCATTAAAATGTCTCAATAAAATAAATAATGAAACTGACTGATATATAATAAAGTGTGCTGGCAGCCAGTCCAGTGATTGTATAACTTTCATCTTCAATGTCATCTACTGTCAGAGCCTCACCACCATCGCTATAATAAGTTAACGAGTAACCCTCTAATTGGCCCAATAGCAGATCAACACTCAAAGGAGACCATGAGACATGTATAGACGTTGCATTTAAAGGAATGGCGGTTGGGGTAGGACCAGTTAGCGGCTGCATAGCAGCTGCTGTTCTGAGAGGAGACGAATAATTACTAGGAGTGGATCCACCATTAGTAGCAGCAATGACACAATACTGGTAATAAGAGTAAGGAGATAACTCAAGATCAGTAAGGCTAGTTGATGGAGGAGACACCTGTGAGACTACAGTGCAGTTATTGCCCAAAGCACCATTAGTAACATAATCATTGCAACAGTTTGACTGGCCAGCTACCATTGCCTCAAATCCTAGCTCTGATCTAATGATCCTGTATTCAATAAGCACTCCATTAGGCTGAGCAGGCTCCATCCAAGTAACAGAAATTGAGTATTCATCACCGACAAGGCTAGTGGATGGAGGGAGTACTTCTGTCGGAGGGGCCTCAAGTGTGAGGGCAGCAGCAGAAGGACCAGTAGCACAGTCAATACCATTACAAGCCATTACAGTGTATGAGTAGTTAGTATAAGGAGTGAGTGATGTATCAGTGTAATTTATGACTGATACATCATTGACTGATATTGTAAAGGTATGCTGTAGTGATAGTCCCCATTGTCTGGTTACACGGTATTCATTGATGACACCATTAGGAGTGCCTGGTGGGTAGATTGTTAGGAGAATAGAGGACGAGGAGAGAGGCTCAAGATCAGGAGCTGGGACATTCTCAGGAACTAAAAAAGGCAATAAACAAATAAAGTATAAATTAATATATGACTGTACATGTACAGGTTTTAATAGAGCATACTACTAACCTGCTTCAGCAGTAGTGACTGTTCTTGGCTGACTAGCAGTTGAGCCAGCATTATTAGTAGCCTCAATATAATACTGGTATCTTGTATACGGCATAACATCAGAGTCCTCATAATAGAATGTCTCATTAAACTCCACAGTGGCCAGTGAAGAGAACGATGAGTTGAGCAATGCTTTGTATATTGTGTACTCATTAATGACTCCATTAGGCTGACCTGGCTCACTCCATCTAATTATAACAAAACCTGTTGTGGTGGCTACCAGCGTAGGAGGAGGGACATCCAGTGGAGCTAAAGGAAGCAAAAAAGAAATAAAATGGATGTGATAAGTACAGTATTTGTTTTACCTGCTTCACCAGTAATGTCTTCAAAGAAAGGACTGTCAATACAGCCAGCACTGTTACATGCAGTGACACTGAAATTATATACTGTATACGGGCTCAATTGAGTTATATTGTAGACCAATTGGGTTTCACTGTTGACGAATAGAGTATCTACTGTCTCTGATCCACTGAGCTCTATAGTGTAGTTGAGTATGCGTCCATTAGGACTAGTGGGTGGATCCCAAGATATGTATAGTGAATATGGAGTCTTTGATAGAACAGTGGGATGATCAAACTCAGCTGGAGCTATATGAGAAAAAGAGTTGGAAATTAATGCTAAAAAGGCATACACAAATATTTGTACAGCAGTCAGACTGTATAGTTTAACCCACAGAGTTTTGGTGCAGTAGGCATGCTGTTTAGCTTGTAACGGCAAGAGTACATAATGTACTCTTGGTAATGGTCATTGGCCAAATTTCACCAAAAATGACTAGGAGAGAATTCTCCATTTTTATAATATTTTCTTATGCATATACATGTTCTTAGGCTGTGTATCAAGTTTGAGCTGATTCTGATCATATTTGGATTTTTTATGAATTTTTAAAGTTACTCAAAAATCGAGCTAAAGTCCCTGTACTATAGTACAGGGTCGTTGGCCAAATTTCACCAAAAATGACTAGGAGAGAATTCCCCATTTTTATGATTTTTTTCTTATACATATACATGTTCTTATGCCTTGTATCAAGTTTGAGCTAACTCCGATCATATTTGGATTTTTTATGAATTTTTAAAGTTGCTCAAAAATCGAGCTAAAGTTGCTACAAATGTATTGTAGTACTTGTCAACTCATTAAGCATACCACTTAGCTTACTTAGCATGCTTTGTGGGAAAACTTGGCTCAAAAAGGGGATAGCAATTGTTATTTCATATGATTATAAACAATAATTCAATCAAGAAATACAAACCTATTTCTCCAGTGAGGATGATACTGATATCACTCAAATTGCTGCCCCCAATGGTATTATTAGACTGTATGCTAACACTGTAGTTAGTGAATGGTAATAAATCACTGATATCAGCAGTGAGACTATCAGAGGATGGGTATGTGTTTGATAGTGTAGAACCACCAGATAAAGGTGTGAGTATCAGTGTATAGTTAGTTAATAGTCCATTGGGATAAAGAGGAGGCGACCACGAGACCCTGATAGTTGTTGGAGAAATGAGAGAAAGAGACGGAGGGCCTTGATTCTCGGGCACTATAAAAACAAATATACATAAATAATTTATGAACTACAGCAAATAATGATAATAAAATCATCATAATAATGGTATTACTGACCTGCTGATTCAGTGGTAACATTGACAGCATCCCCAATTAGATCACCAGCAACATTAACAATAACAACCACCAGGTCATACTCAGTAAAAGGAAGGAGATCCGATACAACAACACTCTCTCCAATCATAGTGCTATTGAAAACCAAACGAGTCTCATAAGAACTCTGATGCTCCACAGAATCCAATCGAAACTCTCCAGTTACATTCAGACCATAGTACACAAGACCATTAGGACTGCTCACTTCGCTAATGAGAACTGTAAAAGAATTAGAAGTAACTGAAGTTATTGTAGGAGGATTAAAGCCTTCTGGAGGTGCCTCGGGTGTAGTTTGATAGACTCTACTGCTCTCACTGCAGCCTTTGGCAGTGCATGCTTGTATTGATACCTCATACTGTGTATAAGGTTGAAGATCATTTAAAGTATATTGAAACTGAAGCCCAGAGAATACAGGATCTCTGTCTAACAATAACGTGTAATTGATTATGTTCCCATTTGGCTGTAAAGGTTCTTGCCATGAGACATTAAGAGAGCGAGCACTAAGGACAGTCACAATAGGTGGACGTATCTGATCAGGTACGTCTTCAAGTGTCAATACACTGGAGACATTGCTACTGACAGATCCAGCAATGTTATGAGCAGTCACTTTGTAGCTATAAACAGTATTGGGAGACAAGCCTGTAAGAGTAGCTCGAGTATCAGTGCCATTAAATAATACACTGTTATCAGACGTCAGCACTAAAGTATAATAGAGTATGATTCCATTGGGATAAAGGGGAGGTTCCCACGTTGCTTCAATGCTGGTCGGACTAAGAGCTGTAAGAGAAGGCGCGGTTAGTCCAGCAGGAGCTGAACTGAGGGTCATAGCAGTGCCAATGTCAGAGCTATTGGCACAACCTACAGCAGTACAAGCCTCTAGTTGAAGAGTGTAGTTAGTGAATGGAGAGAGGTTGCTAGCTATGATAGTTTCCTGAGAGGGAGGGAATGATAGGACAAGATCATTACCGACATAGATCCTGTACAGTATGATGATTCCGTTTGGTTGTGTAGGAGGGGATACACTGAATTGGAATGAGGTAGAACTATAAACAGTGACTACTGGAGGTAGAACACCATCTGGTACTAAAGATTAAGAAAAAAGAGAGAGAAGCAAAATATTAGAGAGCATTAATTAATTTGCACTAGTTAATTAGGACATAGATTAATAGGGTGGGTGAGAATTGTGTGTATTTCTTAACTTTATACATGCATTATTGCACTAAAGTATTGAGGGCCTTGAGGCCCCAAACAAAAATCAAAATATTCTTTTTTGACAGTTTTCTGCATTGGGCTTGTAAAAGTATGTACTATAGCTAACTAGTCTAAACTTACCATCCTCAAGTGTGTGTCCATATGCAACTGGGCCAGTGTAGGAGCCAAAATCAGTGAAGGCTGTGAGTGCGAGGGAGTAATTGGTAGCTGGGGATAATCCTGTTATGACTGCTTCTAGCGTCTGATTGGGAGCAATAATGTTAACTGTGACCATAGACGGGCTGTTCCTTTTCTTCCTATTTATAGACTGGGGGATAGGTGATGCCGTGATGTCATAGCGAATGAGGAGTCCGTTTGGAGTGCTGGGCCTCTCCCATGCAACTGAAAGTGTCGAAGAAGATCTCTCTGCCTCTTTCACAGCAGGGGAGGGTACACCTTGTGGAGCTATATCAATGAATCAGATATAAAAAGATTTGTTATTTCAACCTCAAGCATGTAAGCATCCCATATGGTCTAGCGGTTAGGATTCCTGGTTTTCACCCAGGCGGCCCGGGTTCGACTCCCGGTATGGGAACTTATAATTTTTTTTCTTTTTTTTTTTGCAAGCAATTTTACATAAAGATGACTTTCTTTTTTTGCTGTTAAGTTTTAAAATCTAACACAATCCTTTTGCTACTAATATTTTTACAGTATAAACTTTAAAAATTTTTACCTGATCCTTCTGATACAACAGCAACCCAGCCACTGAAAGAATTCCCAGCAGAATTACCAACACTAACTTGATAAATGTACTCTATACAGAAAAATGAAGCATACACTTACATGTATATATTCAATTGCTTATTATGTCTTACCAGTAAAAGCATTGATAGTCGAATCATTGAATTCAGTAGACTCAGCAGACCTGGTGAAGACTACAGTATCTTGTTCACAAGAAGGCATTACAGAGCCAGTAGAATACTCACAACCCAAAAAACTAGTATCTTTCTGGCTTTCAAAATCATTCAAGTTAATGGAATTATCATTAAATATGACATTTCTTAAGCAGCCACTGAAAAGGTAGAGAGGATCACTGGTTACTCTGCTAGTGTACACGCTATAAGCAGCTGACGGTATGGAGACACCACCTACATATAAATGGGAAGATAGATCAAGACTGAGACTTGGGAACGCTTTTGAGACAAGGACACCGTCAATATTCATGATAACTCCATCAGACTCTTTAGATAACTGAATAGTATGCCACCGTCCATTGCAGAGCTCCTGTGGAAGAGAGATTCCATCTGTTGATGCCATAATCTCACTCATTCCTGTTCCCTTAAGTCTTAGCACAACATCAGAGCTCTTTAGCTCGATTACTATGTGACTGTCAACTCCATAGGCAAATAGCAATAGCCCAGATGTGGATCTTGTCCTGAATGACAGAGAGAGAGTGAATGAAGAGGACCCAGGTGAAGCAAGGCCAGTTGTAGCAAGGAAGCCACTGCCAGTGAATGAAACTGGTCCTTCCTCTATATTAATAGGGCAGCCGGAAGAGCTTACACCAGTGCCGCCTATTTGCTCAGTAAAGTCTAGAATATTCTCAGAATTTGTTGTTGCAACCTTCACTCCATGAAGACAGCCAATGAAGCTACTCCCATCAAGAGTAGCATTAGGATTCAGTTGGCCATTAATAGAGGTAAGTGCTGCATTACTGGGTACTCCTCCAATGTAAAACACTTGTGGCTGTCCAAGGAAAGTGTGTGAGCCAATGGAGTCACCAGAGCTAGTGTATGTATCATCCAGTGTTATAGCACCACTCCTACCGGTCCTCCTTGCAACTAGCTTGTGCCACTGTCCATCATTGAATGTGATATTTTCGTTTATCCTTATGGCAGCCGGACCTGTTCCCATATCAAACACAAACCAGGGAACTCCCCCTCGGAGCTCAATGGCCAATATGTCAGACTTGGCTGCATCAATGGAATATGCGAGGAGTCCATTTGGTTGACTGGTCTTAAACATCATTGTAATGATTGTTGAGGCACCTGAAAGGCCATCAAAATTAGGAGAGAACTCTGAATAGCCAGTCCCATGGAAAGATATGCCAAGGTCTCTGTCAAGAGGAGAAGGAAGCAAACTGGGCCTTCTTCTGGTGATGTTATATGCAATAATAGCACCATTAGGGACTGCAGGAGGACTCAGTGTTATACTTATAAACTCTCCTACTTCAATGACTAGTGGACTTAAACCCTGTGGTACTGTTTGAAAGAAAAGAGATAGATAATGTATTACATTATAAGTCAGCTATATACTTACCACTATCAAGTGTAGTGCTTGCTATTAAGTTACTGGACGTGCAGCCTGCACTGTTACACACAAGTATGTAGAATTGGTATTGAGTGAATGGAGAGAGTCCAGATACATTGTATGATCCTGGCTGTGTATCATTATGTAGACTTGAAGTGGATCCATTTGAGAATCTAATGAACAATTGATATTGTGTTATGTTCCCATTGGGAGTGGCTGGAGACTTCCAACTGATTTCTATCTCAGTAGAACTGAGAACAAATGCCACAGGATCTACAATATCTTCAGGTTCTAAAAAAGTAAAAATAATAATTGCAAAGGTGTTATGCTTGTAGCAATGCAACTGACCTTCTTCACTTGTTGTTCCCTCATTCCAATCACTCTGTGTTCCACCAGCACTAGTATAACTCAGTATACTGTACTGATAAGAAATGAATGGATCCAACCCACTAACAACCACTGATGTCATTAATGGAGGAGCAATGGTTCTGATCAGTACCCCATCATCAGAGAATGGAGAGACACGCTGACGGACCTCGTACCTAATAATGATTCCATTTGGCTGTGAGGGTGCATTCCAGGATACATTAAGACTTGTAGAATTTATTGCATTAATATTTGGAGGTGGTTGAAAATCAGGTGGAGCTTCTCCAGTTCTGACACTCACAGGATCACTAGTACCACAATTGGCTGATGTACAAGCCTCAAGTACAAATGAATTAAGACTATACGAGCCCAATCCATCAATTACAGCACTAAAATCTAATCCAGTGAACTGGTTCATTGGTGATTCCAATGTTTCACCATCCACTGCAGTAAGTATCAGTCTATATTCTATGATGACTCCATTACTGATGTTAGGTGCTTGCCATTGTGCTTGGACTGCTGTTGCATTCAGTACTACAAAGGAAGGCGGATTCACTTCTTGTGGAGCAGCTTGAAGTGTCTGGATAGTAAATCCAATGCTCCTAATAGAGTCAATAACATTAGAAGCTTCCACTTGATAGCTGTATGTAGTGTGAGGGGTGAGTCCAGTGTCATTGTAGTGTCTGGTTGATTCGGATAGTGTGGCAATTAGAGTATTGTTCCTGTATAGTTTGTACTGGTTGATGACCCCATTGGGTTGCTCAGGAGGACTCCAGGCTATGTCTATTGAGATTGACGTCCTTGATTGGAGTGTAGGTGGGTTTTGACCTTCAGGAGCTGCAAGAATAAAAATAATAATATTTTTAATGCTCGATATTAATCTTATCATTAATTTATTATACCTTTTGAGCATCCAAAAGGATTACCAGCTTGAAGGAGTTGATAGCCACTGCGACATGTATCACAGTTCATGCCAGTTACGAAAGACTTGCAGTGACACTCTCCATTGGTGACATTGCAAACTGAATCAAGACTACCAGTGGAATTACACTGACAATTTTGACAACTATTATGAAAAAATATAAATAAATAAATAAAGATATGATTTCTTACTTGGGAAAGCCATATTGACCAACCCCACAAGAGCTGCATGTTCTGCCACTAGTGAATCCATTGCAGTAGCACTGTCCATCATCATTACAGGTTGAATTAAGAGATCCTTGTTCACTGCAACCACAAGGCATACAAGTACCAGAGGATGACGAATTAGGAAAGAAACCATCTTGACATATATCACAACTCAGTCCAGTTGCATACGAGAGACAGGGACACTGGGAGGAGACCGGGTCACATTCAAGAGACTGGGTGTTACCCAATACGCAATCACAAGGACTGCATCCAAGGGAGTTTGATCCTTGGAGGTTAGTGTAGCCTGAGATACAAGTATCACATGCTCTTCCTTGCACATTCTCTTTACAAGAACATTGTCCATTGGTTTCATTGCATTGATTCAATTCCTCACTAATTGTTCCAGGAGGGTTACAGTCACAAGGTAGGCAAGACCCAGAGCTATTGTAGTATCCAGTAGAGCAGCTATCACAGAGGTCGCCAGTAAAGCCAGGCAAACAAGTACAGATTCCAGTAGAGCTGCAGGAGTTATTGACAGCTCCTGATACAAAGCAAGTGCAAGACTGACAGCCAGAGGAAGAGAAACTGTGAAACTCATCAAGACAAGTATCACAAGCAGGGCCAGTCACTCCTGGTTTGCAGCTGCACCTACCAGTTTCAGGGTTACAGGTAGATCCCTGTATTGATCCAGTTGCATTACAGGTGCAAGGAGAACAGCCATTGGGATCAGTACTGCTGAGACCTTGTGTACCATTAACGCATTGATCACACCTAAGTCCCTCGACGTTCAGTTTACACGAGCACTTCCCAGTGTTCTCATTGCACGAAATAGAACCACCAATTGTTCCTTTAAAAGAAATATAAATTGAATTTATGATAATATGTTGTGTAGAAAGTTGGAGCTGGGCCAAAGTACCAATGGGTTTTGCTTGTCACAGATTTCGTGACAATGGAACAAATGAGTTTTTGCTTGTCACAGATTTCGTGACAAACAATGAAATCACATTATTCCAACTGATTGATGTAATAGCAATAGTAATATCCAGTAATAGCAATCGTCATGCTTCTCAAATTCAATATTAGCTATAATTAGTGTGTGCTAATTGCTTACCATCAGTATTGCAATGGCATGACTGGCAGCCAGCAGTTAAATTAAAGAAGCCATCGGCACACTCATCGCAAGCCCTCCCTCTCACGTTATCTCTGCAAGGACACTGTCCAACCACTTCACCAGGTATCCCCTCGGCCTATTGATACAATAAATAAATGTATTATTTGTCAATGGATGTACACACAGGAGCCTATGAATAAACTATCATTCCCACTACATAATAATATATAAATAATATTTACGGCATATCTGACCCACAGAGAGAGCATGAATGCCATTAAAATCCTGTTGAGAACACAATCAATGAATAGCCAAATTGTATTTGGTACTTTTACAGGATTATTAGACACTTATAGCACTACTCCATACCTTTATACAGACAGGTCCAGTGGAACCAGTGGAGTGACAGTTACAAGGTGTACAAGGACTGCTATTGGACGGTGAGACTCCTGCCGGTCTGTAGTAACCGTCAGAGCAAGACTCACAATATCTGCCCTCTGGAAAGTAAGCACCATTAAATATAAGGAGTGGATAATGTAATGATGTAACCAATACCTGTATTATCTTGACAGTTGGTACAGACACCTCCACCTCCTGAATCAAAGCTATCAGGGAACGGATCAAGCGTTGCATTATAAACACAGGAGTTGGCATGATTGTTACAGTTGCATATTATGCAAGGATTTGCTTGAGTTGATATGCCTCTTCTCCACGGCTTGTTATTATATAAAGGCAGGCACTCGTTGCACTGTGCATTGGAGAGAAAGAGTAATAATAGCCATAGACTCACTATGATACTGCTTGAGATGTACTGTATGTACTTTCAAGTGTACTGTACTACTTACTCTATCCCCTTGTGTGTTATGGACACATTCACAAATTGATTGCAAGTCATTAGAGCATCTTGATGCATGTCCATAGCAAGCGCACCTAGCGACAGAAACAAAAAAATAATTCCCTTGTATTAATAATTATGAACAAACCTTGCTGCCACAGTTATCTCTACTATATCATAATAGCGATGACTGGCCGTCGTGTTATCGGTGAAGAAATCAAGGAGAGAGATCTGGAGGTGATCAGCCGTCACAAAATCCTGTAGCTCAGGATCGTTGTTAATATTACCAGGACGAACTTGAGGATTAAGGAATCTGAGTCGAACTGCGGCATCATTGATTGGAGTTCGACTAAAAATAAAAAATAGAAAAAAATAAAAATATGCACTTTTCACATTAAAACTTGCATAGTACCTTGAATATGAAGTAATACAATTAACGTCATCAGGATAGGTCAAAGGCTGGTCATTAGCAATGCCAAAATAAGAGGGACAGTCATCGGCCATGTACTGCATTGGTACGAAAGACTGTCCTCCATCAATTGACTTTTGTAATATGGCAGCTTTAGGGGCAGGAGCGCCGTAGGTGATAAAGACAAATATTAACTAAAAAATAAAAAATAATCCAGTATATCTATAATCAGTCTCTAACCTCATAGGCTGACGCTGAGCCTTGAACAAGGGACATAGTCATGTTAACCTCTCTCTCATCAATAGCCGAGATCCAACTAGTCACGTAAATATTATCGTTTGCATAGCCAGCCGGATGAGAGTTTGCATTGATACGAACAACGGAGCCACGCCCAGTCGTAACACCTATAAAGCAAGACATCGTTATTCGTTAGTAATGTAAAGTACATTTTAGAGTCACCTGTGTGTTGTATGCATCTGTCTAAGCTTAGGCTATTGATGACAGGATGTGAAGATGGGCAGCGACAGTCTGTACTCAAGTGCAGATATGGGAAATTATCAGTTACTAGTTCCTGTACTTCCCTATAATTAGAAACAAGACCACCGCAATGATTTACTATGCAAAGACACCAAACCTTTCAGTGAGAGCTTGAGAATAGAAATATACATCTTGCATGAGCCCATTAAAAGCCTGCATGCCTACAAAAATATAAAACGTAAGTTCCTTTTTATAAAAAGTGATAAATAATGATGATACAATAATAATCATAATGGAAGCTTTGTATGTACCTGGAGCTATTTGTCCTAGATATACAGTGTTAGTAGAATCAGTAATAGAGCTGACCAATCCAGTTGCATTAACAATGCTCCCATTGATATAGAATGCAAAGTCATTCTGATAGACAGTGACTGCTATGTGATGCCAGTAATCAGACGAGAGATCAACAGAATCAGTGACAGTCAGCGTTGAGTAGCCGGAGATGAGGGTGTTTGGATGATAGTTGAATGTCAGACTTGATTCCGTGATTGATATTGCATAAGTCCTATCAGTGCCATCTGATATTGATTTTGAGATAAGAGACCTAATATTAATAATAATAAAAAATATAGCAATGCATCAAAAATTAGGATTAATTACATACCCAGTGTTGCCAGAGTCTTGCTTTATCCATGATGCAAATGTAAACCCATTCCCTCCAAACTGGGAAATGTTTGACGAAGGTATTGAAATGAAAGAGTTGGCAAATTTGATGGCAGAGTCAGAGCCACTACGCCCTGATACGTCTGTTACTCCACTTCCATAGGTTCCTAGCATAGGGAGATCCTGGGGGACAGGTGAAGTGCTGGAGAATGTGCAAGTATCATTGCAGACTGAGCTCATGCAATTTGGCTCTATGGAGTCTTCAAGGCTAATAGCATATTGGCAGTATTCCTGCTCAGTAGTCACTCCGCAGGTTGAAGAGGCAGTGATGGGTTTGTTTAAAGAAATTGAAACTGCTTGGGGGAACTCAGCAATGGACTGAGACGAGACAGAGTGAAATAGTGCGACTAATAACAACGAACCAAGACCGTAGCCCAGTGCCATTGTGCAAAGTAAGGCACTGCAAGTCTCTTCCTAGCCAAAATCAGTCTTCTTTTACCTTTTAAACTCTTATTTGCAAAGAAAAACCTCTCGCCTTTACAGAGTGGTCTCGCCCCAAAGACAGCAACAGGGCGTAGCTGGGCTATAGCTGCAAACAAGTAGGGCGTGGCTCATTAGAAATTCGCAGCTAAAGAGTGGGTGGGTGCTTCATAGAAAAGTGGCCTGACATTTCATCTCACTGGTCACTGGAAGTCTGGAACAAATTTGAAAATGCCGAGAGAGAAGAAGCCGGTTGCTGTCGCCTCCAGGAGCAATGGTCACGTTCCAAACGGTACAACTGAGAAGATCACAGCCAAAAGCAAGAAGCCACAGCACAAAGAGACTTTTGACCAAGTCCCTCTTGATCGGGCCATCACAACGTACTTCAGCTACGCTCTTATGATCTTCTGGGGCTACATATGGGACGCCCTGAGACAAATAGGACTCATAAAAGACGGACACGGAGAGGCCACCTGCAAAGATGTAAGAAAATAGAGCGAGCGAGGAGAGGTGACCTGATCTGGGGTGACAAAAATTGAATTGATTAGCGCCATCATAATTATTTTGTTATAGAAAAAAACTTACCACAGTTTGCTATTTGAGCCTATTATGAAGTCCAAAACATACCATGTGCCAAAAAATTATTGTCATATCATAACTTGTGGTTAGATTTTTAAAATTTTTTACAGGATCTCTTCAAGTTAAAGATGGAATGGACCGGATTTTACACTCGTAACGTGTACAGGAGAATGAGAGACTGCTTCAATAGACCGGTCTGTGGAGTCCCTGGAGCTTATATTGATCTGGTGGACAGGAAGAGCGATGACTTTAACTGGACCTTCAAGTAAATGCAAAAGAGAGAGAGAGAGAGATCATGATAAAGAGGGTCAATGACTTGTTAGTATCATGTTACTATTAGATGTGATAACATTTTGTCAACGTGTCTCCTCTCTTAGAAACGTGGGCACAAAGACCAGATGCTTAAACCTTGGCTCCTATAATTACCTTGGTTTCGCCGAGGAGAAAGGCCCCTGTGCTGATGCAGCCATACAGTCGATACATGAATATGGAGCCGGGACAAACAGCTCAAGAGTCGACTTGGGTAATGATGGTTATATAAGAGGCAGTAACGCATTCTCTTTTATTGTTTATTTATGAGAGATTGTGTCAGCTTTGGTATATATTGTATGTTCAGCATAACCACTAGTGACACATTGTTATTCTTGTGTCTCTGATCTTTGGGCTCATGATTTTTAAAGAGGAGGAGAAGAGACAGGGTGATTCCTGAAATGAAAATGTTTTTTTAGTAATGCTATTATACATGTAATACTCATTGCACAAAGGCAATTATGTACTGTGGGTAAAGGAGAGAGATTTCATGTCAATCGTTTGTGTGTAGGGACACTACAATGTATACAGGATTTGGAGGAAAAAGTTGCAGAGTTTGTGAGGAAGGCAGCAGCAATAGTTTTTGGAATGGGATTCAGCACAAATTCAACTAACATACCAGCCCTTGTTGAAAAGGTATGGTGATGATAATGAGGATTAACCACAATTATATCATAGTTTATGCATGGAATGCTAATTGTTATTAGCTGGTTCTTTATTGAATAAAAGAGTCCTCTCTCTCTTTCACTATATCTCTCTTTCACTATATCTATAGGGATGCTTGATACTAAGTGATGCGCTGAATCATGCTTCAGTTGTTACAGGGGCTAAGCTCTCAGGAGCAACGATTAGAGTTTTCAAGCATAATGGTCAGCTCTTTTGTAATTTTATATTTATTACAAGACTTTTGCTATAGTAGGAGTAATGAACATACCTTTATATAGCATAATGACTTTAGTTATGAGGTGTTAATGATGTGTCTGTAGATACTCTATTAATAATTAGATTGACATGTTCTGTACATTATGATATATATATAAATGTGGTATGTGTGATACTCTGATTATCAAATTGGGAGAGAGGTTATATGCATCTCTGAATACACATATGCAGTTTGCCTTTATAATAAATAGTTTAAGTATTTTTCTAACCTTGTTCTCTTTCCTAAAGATATCGAGTCTCTTGAGTATCTATTGAGAGAAGCCATTGTCAAAGGACAACCAAGAACACACCGTCCATGGAAGAAAATACTAATCATTGTTGAAGGAATATACAGGTAAAATTAATAGATATATATTTTTTAATGGATGCTATATATAATTATTTTTTTATGTAGTATGGAAGGATCTGTGCCAAGGCTACACGAGATTATAGAACTAAAAAAGAAATACAAGGTATCCATAATGGCTAGCCCCTTTACTTGTTAAAGTGTCTGGTATAACGGATAAAAGTGTATCACATTGACACACATGTACATTGCATGCTATAATGCTAGACTCATCAGTCATACAGAAATATCATTATTGTATTTACTCTTGGTGTCTTTATTTACAACTTCTGCAGCCAATATTTACTGGCCCTTGTCACCTACATGTAGTTGCTACAAGTTATTGACTCAACTTTCTACGTATGGATATCAGAAATGAGAAATCTTTCATAGCTATTTTTGACAATTAATACCCTGTACTGCTTATAGTACAGGGTATTTTTCAGATTTTGGCATATTTTTAAAAGATCATTACTCAAAAAAGTTAAGTCGGAATCGGCTCAAACTTTGTACATAGCATAAGTACATCAATATGTATCAGAAAATGTAATAAAAATTGGAGGTGATTTCGGAGCCATTTTTTGGAAAAAACCATGGGCTATATAGTACAGGGTATTTTTCAGATTTTGGCATATTTTTAAAAATGGTCATTACTCAAAAAATTGAAGTCAGAATTGGCTCAAACTTTCTACATTGCATAAGTACATCAATATGCATTAAAAAAATTATAGAATTCTCTCCTAGTCATTTCATAAAGTACCCTAATTCATTACAAATTTAGCTAACGTACCCCTGCAAAAATATATGAATACAATTACTAAATACCAACAAAATGTATCATGCAATCTTTACAACTAGGCATACTTGTATCTTGATGAGGCTCATAGTATTGGAGCTATGGGTCCCACTGGTCGTGGAGTCACTGAGTACTTAGGTGTTGATCCTGCGGATGTCGATATAATGATGGGAACATTTACCAAGAGTTTCGGTGGATGCGGTGGCTATATTGCTGCTACTGAGGTGGGTCTTGATTAGAAATGAAATATTGCAAATAATTAAGTGTAACTTATCTGTAAGCAGGAGTCCACCCCTGGTGTAACTTGTCTTTATTTAAACTCGCATTATATTTGTCTTTAATTTTTCAATAGGACATCATTAATCATCTTCGTAGCCACTCCCATGCTGCTATATATGCATCAGCAATGAGTGCACCGGTTGCACTACAGATCCTAACATCAATGAAAATAATAATGGGAGAGGATGGAACCAATGAAGGTATGGGAGGGGCTTGAGTGGTGACAAACTGCATGTGCAAGTGAATGGATAGTGCCCATTTGATTTTTTTTATACCTTAATATTTTATTTTCTATTATTATTTTCTTTTATTAGGGCAAAAACGTGTCACTCAATTGATTGAAAATACCAGGTAAAATAATAATAGACAGGCTCAATCTTATTTAAATTTTTTAAACCTATACTTGTCCTTGCAGGTATTTCAGGAAACGCTTGAAGGAGATGAAGTTCACAGTATATGGTAATGATGACTCACCTGTTGTGCCCATCATTGTATATCAGCCAGGAAGAATACAGTGAGTCTTAATTAAAACAATTCAATAGTGTTACTTACTGTACATAATACCTAAAAATAATACCTTTATATTATGTACTCTTGGTATTACTTACTGTACATACTAAATATCTTTTATTTTAGAGCAATATCGAGGAAACTGCGTGAAAAGAAGATAGCCGTGGTGGGCGTGGGCTATCCAGCCACTTCAATAGTTGAAGGGAGAATAAGAATCTGCCTCTCGGCTGCACACACCAGGGAGATGCTGGACACTGTAAGTAGGTGTGGTTAATCCAAGTTTAGGTGTGGTTTCAAGTCAAGTATGCAGTTGCTTTGAAGCATAAATGATATTTCATGATCTTGATATTGATATGATATTGCATAAATGATAATTCCAGAATTAGTGCAGTTTATGTATAAGAACTTGTTAATAATACTTTGTGTGATGTGTGCTTACTTTTTGGACTGTTCTTTAGGTCTTGAAGGAGTTTGGTGATATTTGTTCGACTCTGTGGATGGGAAACGACACCGTTAAAGATAAAACGAGCTGAAAGTGGCCAAAAAATAAAGCTATAATAATAATAATAACAATAATAATAATAGTATAGTAATTACCTTGAGAATAGCGTTAATAACAAGCATTATTATGACATCAATTTTAAAATCCTTAGTATTATTGTGAACTCAACAAAACAATTATCTATCCACGTGGTAGCACGTGGGTAAGTTGTATGGGCGATTGGGCGTAGTCACAAAACAAGGCGTGGTCCCAGATATGGCAGAAGAAGCAGCTTTCCTGAATGCTCTCAGAAGACTGGAATTGGAGCAGGATAGAAGCCAGGAAATAAGACCCAAAGTTTTGGATGAGGTTACACTTGATGGCATAGTCAAACACATACAGAAACTAGCAGCATCTAATGATGGTGAGCCTCAATACGTGTCATTGTCATTTACACTAATCTCACAATAGCTAACAGGATCATCGTAATGACTGGGGCAGGAATATCAACTGGTTAGTATTGCAGTATCAGCTAATATATTCATACTGTACTATTACAGCTGCAGGTATTCCTGATTTCCGTACACCAGGCACTGGACTTTATGACAACCTACAGAAGTACAACCTGCCTAGTCCACAGTCAATATTTGACATATCATACTTTCCAGTATGTTCTCCAGCACTCTCCTCTCCTCTCTCATCTTTCTTGTCTTCTAATAACTGATTTAAAATATTTATTTAGATGAATCCTAAGCCATTCTTTCACCTTGCTAAAGAAATGTATCCAGGGAATTTCAAAGTAAAGTTAGACTATAATATACTACTCCACACATTATACACAATACGTAACACACATCACTCATGTATATGTATTACCTGTACACTTGTAGCCAACACTTTGTCACTATTTCATTCGACTCCTGGAAACAAAGGGACTTTTGTTGAGGAGCTACACACAGGTATGAGAGGGAAAGAGAGAGAGAGAGTAAGAATCAAAATTTATTATTTTAGAATATTGATACTCTTGAACGAAGAGCTGGAATAGCTGATGAGCATCTTGTGGAGGCTCATGGAGCTTTTCACCTTGCTCATTGCATTACCTGTGGCAAAGAATATCCACATGAATATGTGAAAGGTACTAGTACTACTATGAAATATACATTACTCTCCATATGCATATACACTCAACTGTACTACCATATCTTGCTGTATCATTGTTTACATATCCATGCACTGTTATTACACAGTATGCTATAATAGAAATAATAATATTATTATTAGAAATAATAATTCCATATAGAGCAAGTGTTTGCTGATAAAATACCACTCTGTACTGAAACTGATTGTGCCTATGAGCCAACAGAAGAAGGAGAGGCATACAAAGGAATAGTTAAACCAGGTATGCATTAATGATTGATTGCATTCACTGTATAATTAATAATCTTGTTCTTTAGATATTGTTTTCTTTGGTGAAGCTCTGCCTAAAAGATTTGGTGAACTTGCCAGTAAAGTAAGAAAATATGTCATTATTATACATTTTAGTAATAATTACTTTGCAATGGTTTAATTTATAATAATATTATTAGGATCTTCAGAAGTGTGACTTGCTGATTGTAATGGGCACTTCGCTTACTGTACAACCATTTGCTTCTCTTCCTAGCAAGTAAGGAGAGGGAGAGATGAAGAACTGATTCACATTTTTTTAGAGTTAGAGAAGATTGTCCTCGTTTGCTCATTAATTACGAAAAAGTTGGTGAAGGGCAAGTAAGTGACATCACTGTAACAAGGTACCTTACAATAATGTAATGTGACAGGCTGATCCTCTCATGATGTTGCTTGGCATGGGTGGAGCTGGTTTTGATTTTGGTGATAAAGCATACAGGTTTATAAATGTCCTACAGACAAAAAAAGAAATTATTATAATATTCATTTTGTTAATAGAGATGTGTTCCTTCAAGGTACGTGTGATGAGGGAGTGAAGGAATTGGCAAAGAGACTTGGATGGGAAGTACGTATACATCATACATCATGAATGTATGCACATATGTACCTTCATTATTCATATTATGTTCATCTATTTCATCTCTTTGTAACATAACAGGAAGAGTTGATGAGTTTGTACAACAGTGAGCATCAAAAACTGTCTGAAACTCCCAAAGAAAAAGAAAAGGCTGAAGCAGAACCAACAAAGAAAGTAGAAGAAAAAGAGAAAGAAAGTGGTCAAGTGGAGGGGCCAGGTGAAAAGAAAATAGAAAAAGTTGATGATGATATGTCCAAGAAAGCAGAAGGAAAAGAAAGTGCATCAGTTGAGAAGAAAAAAGAAGATAAAGGTGCAACACCTCAAAAAGCAGAGGGAAAGAGCCTGAAATAGCTGAAAAGAAAAAAGACGAGAAGAAAGAAGTTATAAAATAAAAACCACTTGCCAATTTTTAATAAATTATAGCGATTTGTAGTTTTGTATTCTTAATAATTATATGATTGTTTTTATACCATCAATTTAATTAAAGAAATAATAACATTATAATAATATATAATTTTGTTGATTTGGATGGTTTGTATTGATACTCTTTCTTTAATGAATACAGCAAAAACATAAAACACTCTTTATTCTTTATGATTCATCCTGTGGAGAAATTAAATGGACATTACTACACATTATAACAAAACTATCACTATATGCATGCACAGCCCCTAAATATATTCCAATCCCTTTTATACTGTACAATGTACAGTAGGAGTGGCAATAAGAAAAACTGGTGTAATTATTATATTAAATTGGTAGAATGATGGAGTAAATTTTAGTAATAATTAGTGTGCTTAATTTGGTCTTTTCCAGCTCACTAAATACTAAAGGTCAATACCATCACTTATTATCTATTTTTTGTATACATAACAATAACTTTATAATTATATTAACAAGATTAACAACACAACAAGTTTAACTGAATGTGCATGAATGAGTAGATGTTGTTCTTTTTATATTCTTGTTCTAGCCATTACTTCATGTGCCTTTTTTTGTGAGTGCTTTGGGGAAACAGATATTCATAGCTTCACTCAAATTATCCCTCGGATATTTTGTTGCTCCTGAACCTGATGAGCGTTCCCTGGTATACTGAGGTACACAAATCAGCAGTGCTGCTGTTTGACAATATAATTCAGCAGTTGTGTCATTCCCATCATAAAACGTGGCACATCCCGATATCTCATCCAAAAAAGGCTTTGATTGGCACCAAGTGATCTCTCTGAAACTGACATGTGGATCAAACAAGAGATAAAAATCAAAATCTTCATCTTCTTCATAATCAATTTCTTCAGGTTCGAATAAAAAACCACGAAACTTGTTTGCTACTATGCGATTATCATCACCATGGCCATATCTCCATCTCCAGACGAGTGGTTTAATAGCAACATGAAGACCAAGTGATTTTGCTGTACAGTAAACAAGAGCATCAGGTCCTTTGAGGTATCTAGCAAACTTTTTAGTGTTAGTATTAGCAAGAGATTTATTATTGTACCAGTGTTGAGAGTAAAAGCCGAGTATGCCTCCCTCTCTCATGAAGTGAGGACTATGAAGAGCAGCTTGGAGCTCCTTATAGAAAAGATTACAAGTGACATCAAATGATCTGATGGTTGGGCTGGTCTCTTGATAATAGAGGTTATAAGTGAGTGTGATCCTGTGACCCGATCCAACAGGAAGAACCTCATGCTCCACATCAGAGAAGAATGCTCCCCATTGAATGAGAGTATTGGAGTCACGGGACCAATCAAACGTGACTTGTCTTCCGTTATGACGAGTGACCAGTTCTCCTCCAGTGAAAGGTGAGGGGAGACACACGACAAGACTACCAAACATGTCTTTAGATCTAGGAGTATCAACATGACTCTTAAAATGGCCTCCTGTACAGTATATATTCATCTTGTACAGCTCTGCCCTGATTGGTGATGATATGTCCATTACCTTTTCTATTGTGGAGGGTATCGGAGTATTGAGAAGATTGAGATTAGTTATATAGCAATCTGTGTCTAGTTTAAGAGCATCACGATAGTCTTTATCAGTGACAGTTTGAGACCCAAGACCAAAACTAGCCACAGAGCAAGACTGGAGCAGGTCCTGGAGTACAGTACTGTCAGTTGATGGTAGCTTTAAAGGTTGAGGGGACCATTCTCCAGACTTCTTCTTGTAAGAGATGAGTACTGTACTCTCACTGATAGATCCACCACATGCAAACCTGGACTCCAATCCACTAACTACTTTCCCTAGGCTTGAAACAACAGTCATATGAGCAGTGCCTTCTAGACTTGAAACAGAAGAGGATCGATCCATCATTGCCATCTTCCTATAGTTATTGGGCTAAAGTCTAACAAAGCTGAAGATAAAAATGATTTGTGGGAAGGCCTGACTGAGTGATGGCTGGCTGTTTTATAATCTCACAACCAAAAAATCTTATACAGGGAAATAAAACCAGACAAACAGGTTATGCACATGGTAAGCACACTAGATGACACCCTGGGCAGACCCAAGCTGTGATGCCGCAAACTCAGGTGATTATTAAGACACACAGGGCAAACCTAAGGACCAACATTTGACAAATTATCAGGTACATGTACGTGCTATAAGGATTATAGGATGCATACAATTTCTTCTTCTTCCTCTTCTTCTTCTTCTCTCTCCTCCTCCTCCTCCACCTCTTGACTATCATTGGTAACTTGAGATTGAGTTAGTATCTCATCTCCCTAAACATAAAATTAACAAAAACTAAACATGCATAATTATATAGTATACTATAAACCTTGAGTGTTCTGTTCTTTAAGTTTTTGACCCCAAATGCCTCAGAACAACCATTAAGAACCAGTACCTCCTAACAAATAAAGAACATGCAATGTACATACAATGCCATTGCATCATGTTCATTAGCATCATTATCTCTTTGTCTAGCATACCTTTACTTCAAATACAAAAGTTTCCAGAGCTCTCTTTACTTTAGGGACATAATTAGTAAGCAATGGGTTAGCCACAACCTTTGAGTGACCACAGTAGTTCTGCAATAGCCTTGTGGTCTTTTGAAATATCTTTATAATCTGGAGCACATTATCCTAAAATTTTTAAATGTCACACCATTAATCATGCAGCATGCAATATATAAAGGGCATAAATATATGCTTTGTCAGTTTGCCTACAAGTGCATGTACATGTATATGCATATGTACTTTTCTTGTCTTGAAAGATGCTTTAATGAGTGGTAGGCCTTGCTTAGAGAAAATCTCAACAAATGTCATACCAAGCTTTAGACCAGCAGCAATTACTGGCTTGGAATCAAAAGACTGGAAAAAAGGAAAGAGATAGAGAAATAGGAAATTATAGAGGATAAGTGTTTAAAAAATAATAACATTACTTTACCTTTACATAGTTCATGAGCATGTTCATAACTCTGCTGCACTGTTCCAGTGTCATTAAACCAGACAACTGATTCTAAAAAAAAAAAAAATCAATTTCATTGCATTAAATGATGATGAAAAGCTGTACCTGTGATAAAGTCACGTTTTTATTAAGTGTACTCTTAGCATGATTGTTGATAGCATTCATCATACACCGGAAATAACAAGAAAATGTAGTCCTGTAGTAAATAATGCATATATAAGAGAAGAGAAAAAATATTATTAGTAAATAATAAAAGAAATAAAATTAGGAAAAAAAGAGAGTTTTTAATCTTACAGGCTGAGTGTTGGTATCTTTGTTGATTGATGAATACATGCCTCTTCTTCTTCTACTTCTATCAGTTCAGTAATAACTTCAGTGCAGAGCTCTTCAACTACACCCACTGGATTACTAGCATATTCTATATAATACCTTGAAACAAAGGAAAGGACAACTATATATTTATATTAGAGATTATTACATACTTGATGACAAACTCAAGACTATCATTCTTGTGAGTGACTCCCTTCAACTCATCCCAATTAACATTTAAAAGCTTCTCACAGCTTTTACCTAAAAACAAAAAAAAAAGATTGATGATCAAGAAAGAACAAATGATTGAAGCACATCATGAAGAGACAGAGACTATACAACATGTATGTAGTCTTACTAATATTTATTTTCAATCCGTTGGAGGAAGCTTTTGCAATTGACACGAGCAGCTTACAGTAAGCAGCTGCTATGGTGAGATTAGGAATACGACCAATAAAAGTCTGGCAATACACTATAGCTGAGCTAAGTAAGAAAAAGAGAGCTTATAAAATCCACCCACAAGTTCCTCAAATTTATTGCTACAATTTACTATACATTAGCTTTACATGTACAATGTACATGTATGCACATAAAAAAACTCAATGCTACCCTACCCTGCTATAGAATCAATGTCAAAGATCTGACTAGAGGAGAGTTCCAAAGAACGATTCGATAAAACTTTTAAAGATTCAATCAATGATTCATTGGTGAAAGGACTAAAGATGAGAACAATTAAGAACATACGTGATTTGATGGAGTAATGACTTACAGACTAAAGAATGAAGACATTATGCTGTACAGGGACAACATGCAGGAGTAAATAATATCAAGATCTTCATCATGCTCATCCTCTATCTACAGAAGGAAGGGGGAATAGATACAGCATGTATAAGAGGAGGAGAAATTAGAGTGAAAGGCATAAGCATGTGAACATTTAAATGATTTACTTTGTGGAGCTCTTCAAGGTGATTACATAGTGAATCAAGTATTCCGTTCTCAACAAAACTTGCCACAAATCTCTTCTTCTCTTCATTGTTAATTCTTGCCTTCTAACAATTAAAATCCATCATCACTATAATGATATATGATAATTATGATGCTTACGAAACCAAAACTTCCTTTCGGGAGGGATCTCTTAAGGCTCTCCAAGAGGAACAGAAGCTCTGACGGTTTCAACTTTACACTCTGAGACTCCAGTGGTTGCATGTGTGTATCAACCAATGAACGTGATATAGCTTTGTATCCTAGAGCTCTGTAAGCTGACATCTCTAATGGCCTAAAACAACAACAACAACAACAACAACAACAACAACAATAATAATACTTTTGTTTATTTTTGGTATGATAAAAAAATAATAATAGTAATAATAGCAGTTAATATATAAAATGCACCCATAATTCACACTAAGTAGTAAGTACATGCATTATGCATAATATTATAATACCTAAATAAAAGCTGAAATCTGTCATAAAGCAAGTTCCCTCCTCCTCCTCCTCCTTTCTTAACAGATACTGTGTCATTGTGATCCTAGCACAATAACAAAATCATTAATGCAGTAAATACTTCATACACAAACTACTCATACCTTTCCAGTGGCTGTAGCTGCAGTAGGTGCCATACTTTGATTCATTTGTGTCACAAGAACAGACTGATCCTTCTGGGTCCTATATAAAATCACATTCATATGTTACATCAAAAACTTAAAAAATTTCTAAAAAAATCCAATTTTAATCGGAATCAGCTCAAACTTGATTGCTACACAACATAAGAACATGTATATGCATCAGAAAAAATGACAAAAATGGAGAATTCTCTCCGAGTCATTTTTGGTCAAATTTGGCCAAAAACCATGTACTATAGTACAGGGACTTTGGTCTGATTTTTGAGTAACTTTAAATATTAGTAAAAAATTCAATTTTGATCGGAATCAGCTCAAACTTGCTACATAACATAAGAACATGTATATGCATCGGAAAATGTTATAAAAATTGAGAATCAGCTCCTAGTCATTTTTTTGCGAAATTTGGCTAAACACCCTGTACTATAGTACAGGGACTTTGGCCCGGTTTTTAAATAATTTTAAAAATTCATAAAAAATCCAATTTTGATCGGAATCAGCTCAAACTTGCTACACAACATAAGAACATGTATATGCATCAGAAAAAATGATAAAAATGGAGAATTCTCTCTTAGTCATTTTTGGCAAAATTTGGCTAAATACCCTGTACTATATATAGTACAGGGACTTTGGCCTGGTTTTTTAGTAAATTAAAAAAATTGTAAAAAATCCAATTTTGATCGGAATTAGCTCAAACTTGCTACACAACATAAGAACATGTATATGCATCAGAAAACATTATAAAAATAAAGAATTTTCTCCTAGTCATTTTTGGCAAAATTTGGCTAAACACCCTTTGGCCTGGTTTTTGAGTAACTTTAAAATTTGTAAAAAATCTAATTTTGATCAGAATCAGCTCAAACTTGCTACACAACATAAGAACATGTATATGTATCAGAAAAAGTTATAAAAATGGTGACTTCTCTCCTAGTCATTTTTGGTGAAATTTGGCCAAATACCCTGTACTATAGTACAGGGACTTTGGCCCGGTTTTTGAGTAATTTTAAAAATTTGTAAAAAATCCAATTTTGATCGGAATCAGCTCAAACTTGCTACACAACATAAAAACATGTATATGTATCAAAAAAAGTTATAAAAATAGAAAATCATCTCCTAGTCATTTTTGGCAAAATTTAGCCAAAGACCACAACATAAGACTATAGATTGACTCACTTGCTACTGGTACGTTTGTCTGTGTTACTAATAATAGAACTGGTACTAACATCGAGAGTAGGGAATGGACCACTTGTCACTAATTAATATAATTAATAATATAATAAATATAACAGTAATTTAATGATGTTGTAGTAAAGGGAAGGTTATGATGATAACTATTAGTGCCAAACATATATCTTTCAAATTCATGCATACATGTACATGCACATACCAGTTAAAAGTGATTTGAGTTGATCCTGTAGTGAACAAATATTCTTAATCCTCATCAGAACCTTCCAGTTCATCTCTTTATCAGACTCTGAAGCAAATGAAGATACCTTGAAAGAGAAAGGGAGGGAGAGAGGGAGGGAGGGAGAGAGAGAGAGAGAGAGGGAGAGAGAGAGAGAGGGAGAGAGAGAGAGGGAGAGAGGGAGGGAGAGAGGGAGGGAGAGAGAGAGAGAGAGAGAGAAAGAGAGAGAGAGATGTAACAGCATATACAAGTGCATATGTTCCTTTCCTTACCAGTTCCCTGAACCAGTTTATAGTGTGTACCAGTGAGGAACATATTAACTGTCTTTCATGCATGGAGAGCTCTTCAAATAAGTCCTTCTCTAGTTTAGATGGACTGCACAACACAATGGGGCATCCTTAAAAGAGAGAGAGAGAGAGTGGATCATATTAGTGTATTGTGTAATGCATAATAACTAATATAATGACACTATATACTTTTTCTACAGCCAATATAAATATAGTTTTACCTAACAAAGCATCCACTTCTTCCAGTCCTCCATTAAGTACTTGCTCACACGTCCTCAGTAACTTGAAATGAGAAGGAAGGGATGCAGCAAGAGTTGATCTGAATAAAAATAAATAAAATTAAAAATACATAATGTGCATGCATGTACAAAAAGTAGCAAATTAACAGACTTTTGTGCTGAAGAGGATTTTAATAGATCAAACAGCTCCACTGCTATAGGGTCAGAGTCACCATCTGCTGCAATTGGATCCAAATTAAACTGCTGCTTTGTAGACAGTCCACCACTGGCATCACTAGAAATAAATATTATGATTGGGTTAACTTTCAAAATTTGACTCGGTGAAGGAACAAAATTGTGTGGGGCAATATAATTTTTATATATAAACCTTTGAGTCGTGAGGTCAACAGCTTCAATGACATATATCTCTTGGAATTTACCAGTGACTTCTTCAAGAAGATATTTCTATAGAACATTACACATAGGGACAAATAAAGAAAAAGAAGAAGACAATCACTACAAGTATTGTTACTGTACGTTGTACACTAACTAGAAAGTCATTGTGGATTTCTCTCTCAGAGACAACACTTGCCATTTCTTCATAAAAAGATGACAGGTCAGTACAAGCATTGATCACTTGTTCAAGCATTAGCTTAGCCTACCAAAGAGAGAGAGGGGGGAGGGGTGGGGAGAGTGAGAGAGAGAAAGAGAGAGGGGAAGAGAGAGAGAGAGAGGGGGGGAAGAGTGAGAGAGGGGGGGAAGAGAGAGCTAGAATGCTGGACTATAGTGAAGATGTACTTGAGACAGGCTGTGTGTTGATAAGCTGGTATCTCTCGTATTTATAGTTGTTTCATGAATATTTCTAAAAAAATAGAAAGAGCATGCTATGTACATATGTATGAGGGAATACCCTTTAGAAGTAAGTTGTTTTATCATTACCACAGCACCAATGATACCCATCTGATGAAACCTATAAATACATGTACATGTACATAGCATTATACTGTCTTATCTTTATTGACAAACATGTAACACTCTCTCTCTCCTTTCCTTACAGTGGTTCATGATGGTGGAGCTGCTTCCTAATGATAGAATGAAACTCATCACTAACAGAGCCAGTGAGGGGAGAACCAGAGGAGCAGGTCAGTGTACTGAGGATTGCATAGAGTCTCCTCACTTGAGGCAAACTGAACTGATTCAAATAATCAAGAACACTCTATGAATAATGAATACATTACAAAGACTTAATAATAATATACATCCAGTAATACAATAGGAATTTTGTGTACAATAGTAAATTAGCAATGCACCTTTATAAAGCAGGCATACATGTACATGTACATGTACATTGGAGCATAAAAGAAGGAGTGAACAGTTTAGTCTGTGGCTTAACCACAAGAACTAGTTAAGATATTATCATACTTGTCGTATTATAGATTGGAACTACATGTACTTATGAATACATAATTTATGTGCTTGTACATACATAGTTAGCAACACTAAATTCATCAGTCAATAAGTCTCAGTTCTTGTTCTTTTATGTACACACCAGCTTACTTTAATAAATACTGAAAACTTGATCATTTGATGCAGAGACTTATCAACAAGCAGTTCCAATACACTCAACACACAGTCTCTGTTGTGACTGATCCCACTGCCAATGGTATCAATCAATGATACTATCACTTCCTAATTAAAAAAACAGTTAAAATGTACATGCATGAACATGCATAGTTGGATACCAATCAGAAATTAGTACATGTTGCAGGTACCTTTTGTTTGATGGCATCGAAACTGGTGAAGAGGAGAAAGTATAGGCTCTTTACAAAGGAAAGGACAAGCTCGTTTGATGAGTGACTAATGAGCTTTGAACAGAGGGCCAATGTGCTCGGGAATATGACTGGGACACTCTAAAATAATAATAATGATAATAATAATAGTAATAATAATAATGATAACAAATAATAATAATTTTACTGAAAGTTGGGAATTAAATAGTTCATCGACCAGCTCCGCGCTAAAGAGCCCACTCTTAACTTTAGCTATCACCAGATCAAAGACAGCCTTCCTCTTGGCAGTAATCTCATTAATGATACACAATATGAACAGGTCCAATGAGGAATGAGAGGACTCATCATCAACAGAACCAATTACCTTTAGCAGAATAAGACTTAAAGGGTATTGAGAATACTTTTTAAAACCTTTATCCAAGCATCGGGGACATGCTTTACATATTGGAGTGATGAGCAGATGGAGTTTAGTATAGCATAACTGGTACTGTTACCACTATTATAAATAATAAATAATAATAATAATAATAATAATAATAATAATAAAGATTATTATCAATAGGGAATAATGGAGCATGTACTATATCCTCAATACCTGTTAGTTAGTGTGGGTACAGGAGTAGATGATGCATTGGGTCTAGTCAATAGACATGTCTCAACATCCAGTCTTTGTCTCAATTCTCCTATCACCTAACACACACACACACACACACACACACACACACACACACACACACACACACAATAATTCCTACATGTCACCTGTGACATATATGTCACATGTGACATATATGTACATGCATGTAAAGTACATGTACATACGTGATATGCGTGTACATTATGTAATGCTATACAGTTGTATGCACATGTATATGTACATGTAAGAGAAATACCTTGATATGGTTTTTAGATGTAACTTGACTCGAGATATAGTTAATGAGTAATGGTAAATCAGGGACACTACAAGATGAGATCCTCTCCAATGCCGACTCCAATATCTGCATAAAAATATAAAAATTAAATTTGCAATCATATGCATTACTTCTTCTGATAAATCAGACGGTATGTTCAAATTAGATAAAGCTTCAATGCAGGCAGCTACTAAATGACTCTGATTCTCTAGGAGCTCTCTTTAATACGAGAGAGAGAGGGGGGGGGGGAGAGGGAGAGAGAGAGGGTGAGGGAGTAAAAGGGATTTATCACTAACTGTAGCTTTTTTGCTAGTTCAGATTCATCATATGAAATAATAATTTCTGGCAACAGCTGCACAATGTCTCGTTGAATGTCTTCGGGAAGAACATCAAGAACTTCAAATAACTTGTCGAATATAACCTGTAAATAAATGTACATGTATTTTTAAAATATCAATTATATTTCTCTTTATATACCTTCTCTTCGATAATGATATCCAACCAGTGAAGCTGAATGAGTATTAGCTTGGGGACATCACAATATCTTGCATCCACACCACTACATGAATATCACACACAAAATAAAACATAATTGCATGTACTGTATGCATACATACAAAGTGTCAGCAAATTCCAAGAGCTTCTCAATAAGGATCAGTGCAATTTTTGTTTGGAGACAGTCTATATTTAGTAACACGCGACTAAAACTGATTGAACTATAAAAAGAACATTATTATTTTATCCATATTTAGTAACAGGAAACAAACCTGCTTTCTGTGTCAATGTTATTTTTCATTGGTTGGAGACTAAAGAGAAGCCTACAAACAGCAATTATATTTTTAAAATCAAGCAGCTGCATAAACATATTTTTAGTAAAGTAGAATTACATAATTACTCATTGCTACATAATAGGTAAGGCTATATGCTATACAAACTCCATTAAGAGCATTAGAGGAAACTTTTAATTTATGAACGAGAATACACACATGGCTCCAGCTGACCTCTCTGATTCCATGACGTATTGCTCGTAACCTTTAACAAACTCAGCAACTGATTCCTAATGAGAGAGAAAGAAAAAGATACATGTACATGTGCATGTAAAAATTAAGGACATGTTCTCTCCCCTCTCTCTCTCTCTACTTACCTCTGACGGTACATTCCCTAATGTACTGAGGGATTTGGTGAGTTGGTGTTTGAATTCTTGCGCACTAGTGTCTACATGTAGTCATGTTTAGTTATTTTAAAATAATTATTATTTTTAAATTAATCGTTTTACTTAAAACAGGAGGTGAGTTTTCATGTAGCGTCACTCCAGCAGCACTGAGAGTTGATAAGTAGCTCTCACTCACAAAAGATGTCTTTTGTCTTTTTGCTAATAAAATTCATTAACATTTAAGTAAAACCACACCCACAGACACGCCCACTCATAATTGAATTGCAACTTTTCTCTTTGCTCTTAATTCTCTTACATGATGGCTGTTGTTGGGACGGGTATCGAATAGATTGGTTGCTTTTTCTCTTTGAGTTCCGTCTCATGACCACTGGACAGTCTGTGCTGACAAAGCAAAGCAAACGAGCACGTGGTCACTGGTATTTGGCGGGTGTTGCTATAGAAACACTTCCATGACCACGCCTACAGTAAAAGGGTGGGTCTGTGGGTGTGGCCATAAAACAATGGCGGATGAGAAAGAAACTCTCTTGTGGAAGAAAGCTGGTAGTTCAGCTGATGAGCAAGAAAGATACAAGCAAGAAACCTTCAGAGTTCGTCTTAGAAGATGGCTCGTGTGGAAAAATATCAAGTTTTTTGTTATCCCAGTGGAACTAAGCCTTTTCTTTTACCTTTTTACGGTTTACTTCCAAATGCAGTTCTACCAGCAATACTACTACCAGAGGATCATGAAACAAGAAATCCTTGACTTTAACAACATATCAAATGAACAGGATGATTGGTATTTTGAGAATGATAGCACATGCCTCAATCAAGATGACATTACAAACATGTCTTCACAGGATACGTTCCTCAAAGGTCAAAAAGAGGTCAATCATCTTAACATTGTTACGACACTCATCTCTCTTTCCTTGTCAGTAGTTACTTCCCTCTTTCTTATCCCGTACTCCGACGTGTATGGACGCAAGCCTTTTATTGCTATTGTTTTTGTGGGACAGATAGCAGCCACTGTGGCCTCCATCTTTATCGTTTATTTCAAATTAAATATGTATTACTTCTGTTTAACGGCTGCAATCAATGGCCTAAGTGGTGGATTTGGTGTGATACTAGCTTCATCTTTTGCATACATTTCTGACATTACTCCTCCTCGTTGGTTAACCATACGCATGGCAGTTTTAGGAGCTATTATATTTGTTGGTGCAGCAGCTGCTTCTCCTGCAGCTGACAATTGGATTGATTCTAATGGTTGCAACTTTCGTCCTTTGGTCTGGCTCATCTTAGCGGCTTTCTTGTGTGGATTATTATACACTGTAATACTCCTTCCAGAATCATTGAGTAAAGACATTAAAAGTAAGAATCACCAACCCTCTAAGAAAGGTTTCCGAGCTCTTGTTCAAGGCATAAAGATATTCACCTCCCTCTCTTATGTGGATGCTTCAACACTCTTAAAACTCTGGATCATCAATGCCATTACAGTTCTTGTTATGACAAACGAGACTGGCAATGTTGAGATCATTGGTTACTTTCTACAAAATAAACCACTTGAATGGGACTACACTCTCATCGGGTATTATCTTTCAGTCTCTTCTGTTGCTCATGTGGTCGTGTTATTAGTTATACTCCCTATAATGGTGCTAGCCAAGATCTCTGATCCCATCATAATGAGTATTGGAATTGCTTTTGTTCTTGTTTGTGATATATGCATCGCTACATTTGTGAGCAAGACATGGGAGATGTTTTTAGGTATGCATACTTCATAAAATACATGTATAACACATTATGTTGAGATTATGCATGTAATTCTAACTCCCATATCAATGGTTTATTGTCATTCTGTATTTCCAGTTGGTGTTTTCATTAGCATGGAGGCAGTTGTAGCTCCTAGTCTAAGGTCCTATGTTGCTCAGTTGGTTAAAAAAGAAGATTTAGGTTTGACTCATTATAATTATAACCTCACATTGTTAATATTATACATATAGGTACTACATTTTCTGTTTTGGCTGCCTTCCAGATCATCGGGACTATTATTGCCACTGTTGTCTTCAATGAGATTTATACTCCACAGACAACAGAGTCAGTTAATAGTCTGAGTCACAGTCCAAGACTAGTGTATTGGGTTTCTGCTGCTTTGTGGGGAGCTGGTCTAATCCTCAGCTTGTGAGTGTGGATCATTGCATATTATAACATTGTGTGTGTAGAGTTCTTGTCTTTTTTAGAAAAAAGAAAAAAACTGAAGGAGAAAAGGAAATAACCAAAAGGCCAATACAATGAAATCTATAATTATCTATTTTTGCTAATTTTTGTAGGTGTAGCTGATTTATTTATGACCTCCATGTGAATTTTTGTGCCTATGATTATTTATGGTATATTCTATGATTTTTTTAATGCATTGGATTGCGCACGTGATGCCACGTGGTGCAGTAGCTGGGGCGTGTCTATTGGGCGTGTCCTAAAATTTGCAAACATGAAAATGACCTCTATGAAAGAGGAGAATGAGTCCCTGTTGAAGAATGATGATAGTTCTGCTGATGAAAAAGATGAAGAGACCTCCATACGTCCTCTTAGAAAGTGGCTCTTGTGGAAAAACATCAAGTTTTTTGTCATTCCAGTGGAACTAAGTGCTTTCTTCTACCTCTTTACAATTTACTTCCAAATGCAATTCTACCAGCAATACTTCTACCAGAGGATCATGAAACAAGAAATCCTTGACTTTAACAACATATCAAATGAACAGGATGATTGGTATTTTGAGAATGATAGCACATGCCTCAATCAAGATGCCATTACAAACATGTCTTCACAGGCTACATTCCTCAAAGGTCAAAAAGAGGTCAATCATCTTAACATGATTTCAACGCTCATCTCTCTTTCCTTGTCAGTAGTTACTTCCCTCTTTCTTATCCCGTACTCTGACGTGTATGGACGCAAGCCTTTTATTGCTATTGTTTTTGTGGGACAGGCAGCAGCCACTGTGGTCTCCATCTTCATTGTTTATTTCAAACTAAATATGTATTACTTCTGTTTAACGTCTGCAATCAATGGAATAAGTGGTGGATTCGGTGTCATATTATCTTCAGCTGCTGCATACGTTACCGACATTACTCCTCCTCGTTGGTTAACCATACGCATGGCTATAGTGAGCTCTATGATATTTGTTGGTGGAGCAGCTGGTTCTCCTGCAGCTGACAAATGGATCGATGCTAATGGTTGCGACTTTCACCCTATGGTCTGGCTCATCTTAGCGTCATTTTTGTGTGGATTATTATACACTGTAATACTCCTCCCAGAATCATTGAGTAAAGATATTAAAAGCAAAAATCACCAAACATCTAGGAATGGCTTCCGATCTCTTGTTCAAGGTATAAAGATATTCACCTCCCTCTCTTACGTGGATGCTTCGACACTTATAAAACTCTGGATCATCAATGCCATTATTGTTCTTGTAATGACTGACGAGACTGGCGGTGTTCAAATTATTAGTTACTTTCTACATAATAAACCACTTGAATGGGGCTACACTCTCATCGGAAATTATCTTGCTGTCTCTTCGGTTGCTCACATTTTGGTACTCTTCATTATACTCCCTCTAATGGTGCTAGCCAAGATCTCTGATCCCATCATAATGAGTGTTGGCATTGTTTTTGTTCTTGTTGGTGATTTATGCATCGCTACGTTTGTGAGCAAGACATGGGAGATGTTCTTAGGTATAAATATACACGCATGCATTATATCTTTTTGTAGTGAGACTGCTACTTTATTATTCTTTCTCTAGTTGGTATCATTATCAGTATGGAGGCGCTTATATCTCCTAGTATAAAGTCCTACATTACTCGATTGGTTAAGAAAGAGGATTTAGGTAAGGAATTTATTGTTTTGTATTAGACTAATTGGAGTATACTGTTAACCTAATAGCAAGTGTAATTTATGTTGACTTTTATTATAGGTGCTACGTTTTCTGTTGTGGCTGCCTTGCAATTGATTGGGACTATTATTGCCACTGTTGTATTCAATGAGATATATACTCCAGAGACAACAGAGTCAGTTAATAGTCTGAGTCACAGTCCAAGACTAGTGTATTGGGTCTCTGCTGCTTTGTGGGGAGCTGGTCTAATCCTCAGCTTGTGAGTGTGGATCATTGCATATTATAGTATTGTGTGTGTAGAGTTCTTGTCTTTTTTAGAAAAAAGAAAATTGTCTCAAGAGAAAAGGAAGTAACTAAAGAGCCAATACAATGAGAGCTATATACTATACATGTATTTTTAATTTTTTTTTGTATAATTAGTGTTGCATGATTTTAGGTGTGGCTGATTAATTAATAAACGTCAATCATTAATTAATTAATTAGGTAATCACGTGATTAGATTGCGATTGGAGCCAAATCCCGCCCACATGTTAAAATTGATCACTTCAGCTATTTTCTTTGTTTCTTCAAAGTCTTCGCTTCGTCTTAGAGTATTAGCTACTATGTCTAATGTAGAGACTCCCGCCAATGGAGGAGAGACTGAAGGAACCGAGCAAGATTTACATGAGCAGACTGTTGCCTCGGCAGAGAGTCCAGACTCCACCCAAACCAAAGAAACCTTAAAGAGACCACTTGATGAAAAGGACAACTCCGCTGCTGCTGCAAGTAATTCCGGAGAAGCTGCTACCAGTAATGATTCTATAGTAGATCCTAAGAGCAAGAGACCTGCTCATACAGTATCAGCACAAAATCAAACCTATTCATTTTGGGGATCTCCTATCTCATACATGAAAAGCGAGATTAAAAGGTTTAAATCATACACTCAAGGAGGGAACAATAGTATGGTGAATGCATTTTAAGTATCATTATTTATGCATATAATATGTGCACAGGTAAGGAGTACTGGGAGAATCTACCACTTGAAAAGAAAAGAGAGCAGTATCGTTGTCGTGATAAATTTTTGCAACTGGAAGGCATTAAAACATGGACTGAATATGCTTTGAAAAGAAGTATGGTATTATAGTTATGCACATTGATATTTAAATGAGGAAGTTAAGCACGGTAATGATAATTATTATTTTCAGGAATCCCAGAGCCTCTGGATCCTCCTAAAGCTGACATTAATCCATTGCTTAATGATAAGATCTCTCTCTGGAATGGTGATATAACACGGCTAGAGATTGATGCCATTGTCAATGCTGCTAACTCCTCGTTAATGGGAGGGGGCGGAGTTGATGGGGCCATACATGCAGCTGCCAGTAGCTCGCTGAGAGAAGAGTGTTCTAAATTAGGTGGGTGTGATGCTGGAGACGCCAAATTATCAAGTGGTAAGTGAAATATATATGTTTTATACTTTTTAAGTTTTATATTTTTAATTTTTGTAGGACACAGATTACCAGCAAAGTGTAAGACTGTTTAAATATTTAGTCAGTCATCTTTCTCTTTTTTTCTCTTTCTCTTGTACAATTATTATATGCAGTTATTATTCACACTGTTGGCCCAATGGATGAAGATCCAAATTGTTTAAGAAGCTGTTATGAGAGGTGCTTGCAGATTGCTTTAGAAAATAACATCAAGTCTTTAGTAATTATATACTCGCATAAAATTCATAGAAATTGAATGCAACACTTCATTATTATTAATGTTAACTTTTTTGTCTTTTCTTTTGTTATTCATTGCCTAGGCTTTCTGCTGCATTGCAACTGGTGTGTATGGGTTTCCAAATCGTGAAGCAGCTCACATTGCACTGGAAACAATAAGAAAATGGCTGGAAAAAGAAGACAATGCAGACAAGGTGACCATTCTTTTATTTATGTTTTTTTTAATAAATTTTTGCAGACAGATAGAATTATTATTACAACTTTTCTGAAGAAAGATACATTGATTTATGAAGAGCTTCTTCAAGTTTATTTTCCACTGGAGACAAAAGGTAGTCCTCAAAGAGAAGAAAACCCAAATACAACTGAAGAAAAACCTAATTTTATTCCATCATTACAAAAGCATCCAACTGCACCTGGTAAGGGAAGACAGAATGGGATGCTTAGTGAATTATTACTTTCTTCTTAGCACGTAGTTATCATTCTGGAGCAGCTGGGAGAGAGAACTTGAATGAGAGCATTGAAGAACCAAAAACAGTACAAGACCCAGTACAAACAGAAATAACTCCAACACCAGACCCAGTGAAGGAAGCTCAAGACCCAGTGGAAAAATTAGTTCAAGACCCAGTGGGAGAATCAGCTCCAGACCCAGTGGGAGGATCAGCTCCAGACCCAGTGGGAGGATCAGCTCCAGACCCAGTGGGAGGATCAGCTCCAGACCCAGTGGGAGAACCAACTCAAGACCCTATGGGAGAACCAGGTCAAGACCCAGTGGAAGAAACAAAAGCACAGGAACCTGTAGCACAAGATTCCACAAATAATGAACAAATAGAACATGATGACAGTAGTAATACAAATGAACTCACTAATGATAACAACAAACTTGGCAGTGATGATCCATGATCAGATCAGTGGAGGAGACCTCACAATAACAATAGTATTATTTTATATTTGAATTATTAATTATATTATAATACTACTAACACGAATACTATGTGTGATCAATAGTTGTCAAAATATTTCACTGAATGTGTTCAAGTATCCCTTGTCTTATGAGTTGTTCACACTGTGACCTCAGTAGATAATAATGACGGCCTTTCTTTAATTGTACCACAGTTCCATTGTCTGTCTCTAAGTCGCCATAGTCCTCTAGGCACCGTACCTCAATGTGGAGGGTCTTTGGTGGTTGGGTGTACTCGGTTAAGTCGAGTACTCCCCCTCCGACCGATCGCATGTAATTGGCCAGACTCCTGTTGTAGCGTTGAAACCATTGGACCTCTTGCTCCGAGAGACTCAATCTAAACTCGTCTGGTAGTATGGAGCCCAGTTCCCAGCGGAGATCCCTCAGTTTGACGAGTCGGTTGTAATTGTATAGGAGTAGCCCACGCTGGTTTCTCTCAAGGCAGACGTGACGGAGGTGTATACTAGGGTAGAGTTCAGGTTTAGGCGTTGCTTTTTCTTTTTCGCTTGCAGCTTCACTGACATCGGTGAGGTTCTCTTCAAAGAGCACACGCATTTCTTCGATTACCTAAAAAAATAATGATAAAAAGACCATACTATAATTAAGAACTATAAATAGCACAGATTAGATTTATAATTAAATTAAATTATATAATTATTTTTATTTTTTAAAATTAATTGATTTTCCCACCTGTCTTGTTAAATCTTCATTGTAAGGAGGTATGGTCCCAGGCCTGGCTCGTTTTAATTCCCCGACTAAGTCCAGAACTTTCTCTCCAAACATGATCAGAGCTTATTTACAACTTCCAGAGAAAGAGAGAGGAGTTACCATATGGACTGGGTGCATATGCAGTGAATAATATTATTTTTCAGAAAAGAGAGGGTAACGCCCTCAACATAGACAACAGTCCGGGGTGTGGTCCAACAGAGAGAGGCTTCCAAGTGTTTTCTCTCTCTCTCTTCTCCTTCTTAAACTCTCTCTTTATCTCATTAAGAGAGGGACTACAGTCTACTTGGTCCTTAGCCTGGATATTTATTTCCTGTCTCCTGCTCTCTGTTCCCTATCCAGTGAGGAGGCAGTACTCGACAACCAGCCGCTGAGAACCTTTCATTGTTTGTGTCTGTCTCCTCCACGACCTCCCCTGCTGAGAGAGAGGAGAGAATAAAATGACAGTAAGTACTGAGGGCTAGCTGCTCTCATGACACTAGCACTAATGTAATTAAGCATGATCTGGGCCCACCTGTTTTTCTAGCAGTATTGTATATACAGAAATGGGTTGCTATTCCTCCTGCAAAGCTTGTTTTGATATAACGTGTAACAATACGTAAATGGATACGTATTTTTTCTCTTTTTGTCATAAGCCGGGAGCATTTTTGTTTTTTTACGCCACATTCCTCTTTTTGTTTTAGTCGAAAGCATCAAAAGGTTTGGGCAAGACTCCGCCCAAGGCTGGGACCCCTCCGCTGGGGGTCCAGTCGTCATCTCTACCTGTTCCAGACCCTTTTCGTAAAATGTCTCACATCAATCGAAAGAACCAGCAGACCCAGTCGTCTTCGAGATACAATCTTAAGAAACCCCCGCCAGACTACAAACCACTCCCACTGTTAAAAGGTGATAATTGCATGGTATCAATTTTTAAAACAACAAATATTATGTCCAAGAGTTTTCTACTTCCTGTTTACCTTTGGGTAGTTGTATATTATTTGCCTCTCTTTTAACTCTTACCCATCCTTTTCATTCACAACAACTGTCTCCTTTTCTCCTATTAACTTACAATTTCACTCTGTCTCACCTCTTCCCTCCCCCCTCTCTCTCTCTTCTCTTCTCTCTAGATTCCATTCAAGGAGACAGGGAGAGTCTCATGCTCCAGAAGATAGCCCAGTGCTGCTATGTGTTTGATTTCAGTGACCCAATGGCTGACCTCAGAGCAAAGGAAATAAAGAGAGCAGCTCTTAACGAGATATTAGACTATATCACTAATTACAAGGAGGTTCTCTCTGAGCCACTCTACCCTGAGATAGTTAGAATGGTATGTCCTACTACTCTGTACTACATTTGTAAATTTTGAAACTACAATGTACATGTTATAAGTAAATTTTGGAGCTACATGTATAATAAGCTCTCCTCTGATTATCATAATCAGCTTATAAAAATGCAGGAATTGGCCTAACATTATTTATTATTATTACTCACTTATTATGAATTTGATTGCTGTCTCCTTATTTAGATGACAACTAATGCATTTAGAACACTCCCCCCACTCGAGCAGGGAACCGAATATGATCCTGATGAAGACGAACCTCCAACAGAGCTAACATGGCCTCACTTAGAAGTAAGAGCTTAGACCCTACTCTCTCTCTCTCTCTCTCTCTCTTTCTCTTTCTTTCTTTCTCTTTCCTGCCAATTTGGTACTGGCTTTGTTTTTGCTTTTATAAACACTGGCAACACTAGAGAGAATCTCATTTAATAAATTTCTTCACAACTATTTGCTTTGCCCATTTCATTCATTCTCACTAGACCTGTCAAATGCCTAGTAATTCTTTTTTGAGCTCCATCCCCACTCCTGGAGCAGCAGCTGTCATATATCTCCTATTAACATTTTGTAGTTACCATGTTGTAGTGATTGTTTCCTATTTGCTATGATCTAAGCTATTTACAGTTAGTCAATACTAGGCCAGTTGGTAGCACACAGTAGTGGTGGTACTGGTCCCTATTAGATGTACTATCTTTATTTTATCTTCTCTTTTTTGTTTCATTTTCCTCTGTTTTCTCTCTCTTCTCCACCTCCTCACTCTCCTACTATTTTGTCTTATAATTGATTATGGTCTTGATTGGTCGGTCATGCATGATAGAATGCTGTAGTATTTGATATTATCCAGCTGCTTCTCGCTCCTTTGCATGTTCCTTATGTTTAATATCAATATCAATGTGTAGTTAATTGTTTACTAGACTTGAGCCATCCTATGATTTTAACACTTTATATATAAATATATATTACTCCTCCTTTTATTAATTAACTTCTCCCTTTGACGCTATTCCTTCTCTTCTCACCTGACCTTTGTTCTCTTTCTCAGCTTGTCTACGCTTTCTTCCTACGATTTCTGGAGAGTCCAGAGATGCAGGCTTCCATAGCCAAGAAGTACATAGACCAGCAGTTTGTGATCCAGCTCCTCGAGCTATTCGACTCCCTAGACCCAAGAGAAAGGGACTACCTCAAGACAGTCTTGCACAGGATATACGGGAAATTCTTAGGTCTTAGAGCTTTCATAAGAAAGCACATAAATTACATATTCCTGAGGTAAAGAGAGTCTTTAAAGTTTTAATTTGATATGTTGGCCTGAGGAGAGTGCACATGTTTTGTATAGAGAGATATCTTATAGCCTTCCAAGAATGTGTGTGTGTGTATGTTGTTATGATGTAATGCAATTATATTATTATGTCACTGTATTGTGCAGATTTGTTTATGAAACAGAAAGATTTGCAGGTATAGCCGAACTCTTAGAGATATTAGGAAGGTAACAGCACTAATCTGTATTGATGGAGACTCCTTCTTTTTTATATATCTTTCATTTTCCTTTTGTCTCTCGAATGCTCTCCCTGCAGCATAATAAATGGGTTTGCTTTGCCCCTGAAAGTGGAACACAAGCAATTCCTCATTAGGGTATTACTACCGCTGCACAAAGCCAAATCACTCGCCCAATATCAAGCACAGGTAAAATACAATACAACCCATTCCCCACTGTAGCCTATCATTATGTCTGTTTTCTCTCTCTACCCTCCATGCAGCTTGCCTACTGTGTTGTCCAGTTTTTAGAGAAAGATGCAGCACTCACAGAACAGGTATGAGCCGTCACTACTAAACGATTAGGCCATAGCTTGTTGTAATTGCTTTATAATTGTTATGGAGTCACTCGACACTATTGCTTTCTTCTTCTTGCAGGTCCTACACGGTTTGTTTAAGTTCTGGCCCAAGACCAATAGCTCGAAGGAGGTCATGTACTTAGGAGAGATAGAGGAGATATTGGACATCATTGACGCTCCACAATTTGTTACAATACAGGAGCCTTTGTTCAGACAGTTGGCTAAATGTGTCTCTAGTCCACACTTTCAGGTACGTGTGTGTGTGTGTGTCCTTGCTTAATCTATATGTACATGTACATTAATGTACATGTATCATGTACATTTAGCGTTTGTGTGTTTAGTTATGTGTATAGCATATGTTTGTCAATGTAGAGTTGTGCATTTTAATATAAACATTGACATTATTAGTTCTCTTTTATCTTAATTTGGCTCGTGAAGTGTTTTGGGTAGTACTCACTCTGTTTTCATTCCTATAATCTGATTCCCCATTACTTCCATGCCCTAGCTGTCATTAGTTGGTTTCAAACTTTCCATTCCTATAATTTCATACCTGATCATGCCATTTGCTCCTAAGACACAGTGGTATGTAGCTAAACATATGTTTAATTTGCTGACTGCCTTAAACTTCCCTGCATTCCAAGCATTTGCTCTCCTCTTAGTCTCGCATATTAATAATATATAACTATCATCATACATCATCATAGATCCATTTCATTGTATGATGAATCCTCTATTTTTATTATTGGTAGGTTGCAGAGAGAGCACTCTATTTCTGGAACAACGAGTACATTGTTGGCCTGATACAGGAGAACTCTGAAGTAATAATGCCCATCATGTTTGATGCTTTATATCGCATTTCCAAAGAGCATTGGAACAAGTCAGTCAAATTAAAAGCCCCCTTCCCCATTTTTCTCTTTTTTTGATGCAAATTACATTCTACATAACTTTCCTTCATCTTCCTTCCTTCCTTTTTATCTCCTCTCATTCTGTGGTTACCCCATCATAATCCCTTTCATTGTCCACAGGGCCATTGTCTCTTTGGTTTACAATGTCCTAAAAGCAATGACTGCAATGAATCCCAAGCTCTTTGACCAATTGCTAGACTCTTACAAAGCAGAGAAACAAAAGTGAGTCAAAGGCATCTTTGTCATTATGCAGAATTAGCACTATAATACTTAATTATCTGCATGCATGGCCTTTCTAATTATGTTCCTCTAATTATGTTCTTTTCCTACTTTCATCATTACAGGGAACTCAAGAAAGGGAAGGATAGGAACGAGCTCTGGAAACAGCTAGACAGGCTAAAATTAGAACACGATATGAAATTAGCAAAAAAATGATAGATGTAGACCATGCACTCTATACACTATTATATATAAATATAGCAAAGCTAGTAGATTCTTTTCTTTGCTTTTTCTCTTCTTCTCTCTCCTGTTTTCTCTCGCTCTCCGTATTAGCTCTTGTCTCTTTCTTGTTGTCTATGTACTACAATCTATGCAGCAGTTGTAACCTATTAAAAAGCTCATCTCAGATTTTGTAATTTGTAATATTTTGGACACGAGAGAGGATTTATATTATTCTATTATAATGATTATTATTATTATTATTATTATTATTATTATTATATTTGTTGGTGTCTACTTTTGTCATCCCATTATTTGTCAATGTGATATTGTTGCTTTTAGACAAGCTTTAGCATTGACGTAAGGTGTAATGTCTCGTTCCAATTATTGTCGCATGGCTCGTATCTCTTGTATTGCCATTCATCTGTTTAAAAGGAGAAAGCACATTTAAAATGAAAGAAGCTGGTTTTTGCGCTGCAGAGAAGCAAAAATAAGGAAGAATCGAGGTTCATTGGAGGTTTTATGGTGTAAATCTTGCAGAATAGAAGCAAGGGGGTTGTGCAGATCTAGGCCTGACGTCATGACGGAAACCACAACTACATTGAGCCTCAACATCCTAGCTGCTGTCCAACGAGCCAGCTAGCTGTGTAGCTCTTTTATTCTCCTCCTCCTCCAAATCTCTCTCTTTCTCAGTCTCTTATTAGGAGCCTGCCTGCTCCCTTTCTAAAGGAAGAGGTCCTGTTGTAAAGGCAAACAGAAGCTGAAGACGTCTGTGTGAGTTTGCAAAAATGTGACTGACAAGTGTTTGTCTCTCCCCATATTGTGTTGTTCCTCGCGTGCTCGTTCTCCGCTGGCGTTCAAGGGAGCCATCCGGCTTTTACCTGCTGCCTTTTTCATTCTCCCCCTTTCTCCTCCTTTTCTTAAAAGAGAGAGGAGGGAGAGGCTGAGAGCTTGTGTGGGGTATTGAGCAGCAGCGGTTTTCATACGCAAGTGTGTCGGCTGTCGGGCGAAGAAACACGTTGTGTATACTCGCACACAAAGGCCAGCGTAAAAAGGAGAATTGAGCGAAGGGACCAGCAACAAAGCAGGCCTTCTCTTTCTGCCACGACTAGTCTTTTGTGACAAGAGAGAGAAAGAGGAAAAGAGCGTGCGTTTTTAACTGACATTTCCTCCATTTGCAGGGAGGGATCACACAAAAGGCTGTTTTTGCAGAGGTAGAGAGAAAGGTGCTAACCAAGCCTAGAATACCTCACCAGTTGTTGTACAGGGTCTCCTCTCCTCTGATGACTGATACCCTCTCCTCAGTTGAGGAGAATATCAACCAACCAGAGGCCATGGATCCAGCAAAGGAAGACATGGCTGACCTGTCATTAAGTAAACTTACACCACCTCCTACTCTTCCACCTGCTGGTACTAATGGAGAGAGTGAGCCCATCTCTGCTGCATCTAACAATCCTAATGGAAAAGAGGAAGAGGAGAAGGATTTAGGGGGAGCTACAGAAATGAAGGGTGAGTTTCACCAGAGCTGGACTCTTCTCATAACAATGTACATAGCAGCTCTGCCAAATAGAATTCATACATGTCAAAGAGAGGGAGAGAGAGTGTAGCTACCGTGCATCAATATGTACACATCACTTGGAGAGAAAAGAGATTCCATTTCCATTTTCTCTTTTTGTATATATCTCTCTCTCCCTACTCTTTCCCTTTTGCTCTTTTAAGCATGCTCTCCTTAATATTATTATTCAATGTCTCCTTTCTCTGTCTACTCTGTTTAGTTTGAAAGTAAAAACAACAGTGTTAGTCATTACTGCTAGGTATACTTAACTGACTAGGGAATTGTGACATTGAGCAACCCTGATCAACAGCTGGAATCCACTCCGTGCATGCATAGCTAACACTAGCTGACACTGCCAACCCCTTTCCCTCCATTATGTACACAGATATACATGTACAACTGATATAAGTCTGCCAGCTAAAATTGACATCCATCATTCCAGTTGATTTTGTGTATGCACACAGAGAGAAACTCACCATTTCCTCTAAATGATAGCAGTTGCATGTACCAGTTTATTTAAATGTTGCCTTTGTAGTCATCTTAAGAGATACATATACATTTACACGTCCTTCTGGGTAGAGCTGGCTTTGGTATACTAAAAGCCTCTTATTATAGCAACAATGTTGTTATCCCAATAATTATGATGATGATAATGGTTCCCTTATCTACAGGCAACTGTGAACAAGGCACTGTCCTGTTATCCACTTTGCAAGACAACACAAAGCAAGAGTAAGTATATTTTTATGTCACTGCTAATAGTGCCTATGGGTCCATGCATGCATGCATGCATACTGTAGTGTTGTGTATGTGTAATGTTTATGTGTGTATTTCTCCCTTTGTGTGTATCATAACTATAATATCTTCATCCTGAATGTTTTGAAATGGCATTTGCTTGCAGATTATTCTTATCATATCATCATCTCTTGCATTTCTTCTTATACATGCTTTCCCACCTCTCTTTCTCTCTCTCTCACTCCTCTCTGTTGCTCCAAATAGTTTCAGTGTTTGTTATTGCACATTGAAACCTTAATGGTGACTGTTATTATTCCCTTTTTCATTCTCACTTCCTCTTATTCTCTTTTTTTATCAATGGGAATTCATTATAGCTTTCCTATCTGCTTCCATCTCTCTGTATGGTCTTGTTTTCTATACTAATACACAAACTTATCTCCTTCCCCCCCTCTCTTTCTCTTTCTCTCTCTAGTTCTGGCAATAAAGATGAGCCAATGGAGACAGAGCAGGAGCAGGAGCAGGAGCCATTAAACGAAGAAGAGGAGGAGCATTGCAAGGAAGATGAAGAGCAACAAGCAACAGAAGGAGATGAACCGGTTGATGATAACATGGAGACAGAATCCTTAGCATCTCTTGAACACAAAACAACTCCATCAACAGATGTCGTGTCTAATAATACAAAAAAGAAAGACAAGGACCTGCCTCCTCCTCCAGCCACTCGCCAGATGAGGGGCAGTAGGACCACACCCACTAACAAACGCACAAGGCGTCTCAATCCCAAACCTGAAGAGGAAGGCAAAGGAGAAGAGGACCTGTCTGGGTCTGCTACCACGTCTGGGAACGAAACTGAGACTGATGATAAAGGAAAGGTCAAGGGAGGGAAAGGTCGTGGTCGTGGTGGCATCTCTCGTCAGAATATGAAGGACTCAAAGCCGGAGCAAAGTAGCACTCCAGAGGAGTCATTAGTCAAAGGTCCTGCTCGTAAAGGAGGGGCTGGAGCCCAGTCTTATTCTGCTGCTTATCGTGTGACTCGTGCCACTGCTGCAGCTGCTGGTAAGAAAGAGATGTCGTTAAGGTTTAGTTTGTAATATGACGCTTTCAAATAATGCAATGTTGAAATGTAAACAAGTTACTTGTATATCTTTGATTGTTTGTACATTAAGCCTTAATCCTTGGAAGCAAAAAAGATATGTGCATTATACTATTATTATTATTATTATTATTATTATTATTATTATTATTATTATTATTATTATTATTATTATTATTATTATTATTATTTTAGGTATTAAGACAGTTGATTTCATTCAGCTCCGACCATCAGCACAGAAGAAGAGGAAGAGAGGGGTTGATGATACAGCATCAGATGATACCGACCAGCCAAACATAAAGAAGAACAAAGGAGAGGAGGAGGAGAATGAGGAAGGACTGAGTGATGAAGAATCAGTCGTATCTAACGAGAAACCAGCTCCTACTAAAGATAAACCAATACCAGAAAAGTCTGCACCTGAAAAGGCTCCGTCCGAAAAACCGGCAGCTAAAAAACCAGCACCTCCAGAGAAATCCACAGCAGAAGATACATCTAGTAAATGTAATCCTCGGATGAGGGGACGGGGGCGGGGCAAAAGAGGTGTGGCTAAGTCCGAGCAACTTGAGTCTCCCAGCGAAAGTGTTGGAGGAAAGAAAATGAAACAAGGGATGAAGGATCAAGAAACTTGCCTAGAAGAGAGCGAGGAGACTCCAACTAAAGACACACCCACAAAAAAGAAAAGAGGACGTCCTAAAAGAAAGGGGAAGGAAGATAAGGAGACCACACCCACTCAGTCCTTTCCTAACACTCCTCTAGTGAAGACGGAGGAGGTTCCAAAAGGGGAGGAGCCTCAGGAGGAGACTGGGTCGCTCTCCGAGCCCGTCAGAAAGGAAGATCAGATATTGGGGCTGTTACAATTATCAGAAAATGTTGAGTCCGGGAACATTGACGATACCATTCCTCCAGTAGCTGACCACACCCCTGTCTCTGCCTCCTCTAACGACGATGGGACTTCCTTGGCTACTCCCACCAACCAAGAAGTGGCCGTAAAACAAGAAAAACCATCAACCTCCGAAGACTCTTCTGAGAAACCACAACTGCCCGCCCCTTTGGTTGACGATGGCAATGTTGTACCTATATCTCAAACCACACCCACTAGTATCCCAATGGAGGGACCCTATCAGTTTCCTCTTCCGTCTCGTTACTCTCACGATGCTTCCCCTTATCCCTACCCTCCTCATATTCATCCTTCCTTTATGCCTCCTCCCCCTCACTCTTATCCTCCTTTTTCAGCACAGCATTACCATCCTTTCATTATCCCCACCAGCCCTCACTTCCCTCCCTACCCTCCTCCCCCACACTCTGACTGTCTCTCTCATCCTCTTTATTTTTCTGATGATCCATTTGGCCGCTATCCTCCACAGTCAACTGCTGCTCAGTCTCCATCACCCAACGTTCCTCCTAATCCCTTGCCTACTTCAACTAGTAATAAGGTAACCTGAGTGTGTGTGTGTGTGTGTCTGTGTCTGTGTACATGTACATTGTGTACATTATCCCATGTAGGTTGTTGTCACCCAGCTTTCTAAATGAATTTTAGTTTATCAATTTAATTTATTATGCACTAAGTTTACTTGCCAATTTGTTGCATGCAGAGAGCATTAATTCAATATCATTATCTATGTTATTATTATTATTATTATCAGTATCACCTTCATCATTTTTTATTAAATTTATTACTTTATTGACCATATTATTACTGTTGCATAGTATTTAAAAGAAACTGAATGCATCAGTAATCAGTTTCCTTTTATCTTTAATAGCTATGGAATCAGTACCTGTCAATTGCAAAACACCACTATACCTATATACATATACATGTATGTACATGTACATGTCTTCATGTACTGTATGTGTCACACATTACCAGCTAATGGTTTGTGGGTCTTTGCAGAAGCTATGTGTTGAGATAGTGTTTTTATAATGTTAAAGCACCAGGTGTAATACTTCCCTCCCATTTCCATCAAGCACATATACACAGTGTGTCATTCTAATGGTTTAATGTTGTTTTTAGGTTTCTTCTCCTCCAATGGAATCCCCTGTGACCACGTCAGGCGGGAACAATATCAATCACTCCCATCCAACCACACCTACTGTAACCACACCCGTGACACATGGTAAATATTGCGGGTTATCGCACATGTACATGTACTGTACCTTTAGTCTACGTGTACCTAAGTCTTATTAGCTTTCTCTCTTTGCAGGTTAGCTGATAGAGTATCATTATGTGCATATTTGTGACTAATATTACCCGTAATATGTCCCCCATTGGATTGTGTGTCATGAATAGCCTTGGATCAACAGTTAATGCAAAAGAAGTGTTTGTAAATTGAGACAAGAGACCTCATTCTATAAAACCACACACAACACACACACACACACACACTCTCTCTCTCAGCTAAGCCTTTGAACTTTGCAGCTGCAGGATTATCAACTGTCCTTGAATGTACATGTACATGTACCATTGTGGGAGTACATGTACATGTATGCCAGCTTGTAGCTATTTTGTATTGTCTATCATTTTAGATTCACACACAGGCTGGCATTGTGAGAGAGAGACAGTGAGAATTGGTTACCCAGAATTGGAGGGATTGTTATTTGGGCTTGGGCCTCAATGCATAATAATAACAACAACAACAATAATAATAATAATAGAGCAATTATAATACTGAGTTACTATCAGCATGTTACTATGATGGATTATGCAACTCTCTTCTCTCATATAATCAACATATCAAGGGTCCATGATAATGCTAATAGTGTAATAGAAGATTACCCTCTCATGTTTACTATAATTCTCCTTGAGTGTGTGTGTATAAGAGCTGGCTAGTGAATACGATAGTGGTAGTGCCCGTCCCATTATAATCTGTTATCTCAGTCAGTCATTATTGGCTTGCTTGGTTGATACTTGAACAGTGAATGTCAACTGCAGTACATGCTGCAATAATCAGTAATTCAATTACAAAGAGTGGAATTTTAATAAAATATCAATCCTGATTATTTCGTAATGTCTCTTTATAGGTATTCCATTGCCTCATCCTCTCAACTATAATCCTTCTCACATGCCTCCTCCACCACATCACCACCCTGGCTATCCAATACCTTCCTTTAACTTTGCTCTACCAGCCCCAGACCATTGGAGCCATCAAGTAAGTATTAAGCATACACATACACTCTTCCCCTGCCATTGGATGGATTTCCCTGTAGTATGAGGTGCTAACTCAACTAATTTTCACACTATTGTTTGTAAAGGGCTTAGTAAATTGCATAATTTGTTTCAAGCCCTTTTGATGTGTTTTCTTCTAATATCTCTAGATGCCTGTTCCTCCTGGGGGCCCCCCTACTCAAGCTCCCCCTCCTCCTATCCCTCCTCCTCCTCCTTCAACATCCTCTTCAGCTAAAAAGGTTAGAGCTCCATCCACATGTACATGTACATGTATACATGTAGTACATGTACGTACATGTATATTGGGTCATTGGCAAATCGAATTGAGCTGTTGAGTAATTCTTATTTAGCACTTTTAGTTTGGGCATAATTTTCGTTCATTATAGTTAGTTTACTAAAATTGGAGAATACTATTATACTCAGGGTTACCACAGGATCTGCAGCTTTTTGTCAATAGAGCTCAAAAATGGGGCCAAAGTCCCTGTACTATAAGGTGGCTTTGTCCAAAAATAACTAGGAGAGAATTCTTCATTTTTATAAATTTTTTTCTGATGCATATACATGTACTTGTGATAGCCTTAGCCTTATGCTATGCTATGATTACAAGTAATTATGTGTTATTCTCTTTCTCACAGGATGCAAGACTTCCAACTCCATTTGTTCAACCAGAGGAAACACAGTAAGCACTATTAATCTTATACATGTATTCTTAGTGATTGTACATCTACATGTGTATACATGTAGATGCATTGTTCTTCATATTATTATCAAATGATTGTTGTTTTTGTTGTTATTATTAGGCCAGTGACCACTAATCCAGTAAATTGTCCAGAGTGTGGGCGTCATTTTAAAAACAACAAAGCACTCAATGGACACATGAGGCTTCACGGTGGATTTGACTGGACCAAGAGAATATGCAGAGTAAGAATCAACATCACTTTATCTACATGTACATGTACATGTACATATATAAATATTATGTATATATATATATATATATACATGTATATACTGACTGATTCTACTATATAACTCTGTCTCCCTTTAGCCCTATGTGATGGGAGCTAAGAAGGAAGATGATGGAGAAGGGAAGAATAATCCAAAGGTAGAGCCAGAAGAAGGCGGAGTCACTGTTGTTCTTGGTGGCGGTGGTGGTGGGCGTGGGAAGCAGAATCACAAAGAAAACAAACCTCACAATAAATCTGAGCATGTACGCGTCCACGCATGCACGCATATCATTAAATCCATGTGTGATGATCGGCAGTTTAAAATTATATTTTTTCTTTTCAGCTAAAAGTGAAAGAGAAGGAGACACGCCTACAAGGCGCTACTCTGGATGATCTTTGCCGTGCAGCCGAGGAGCTTGAAAGGATTGACCGAGACAACAGCATAAAGCCACGCCCCTCCCCTCTCACCCTGCCACACGAGAGACGCATAGCCTCGTTCTCCCCGCCCTACACCCCTCCCCCTATCCTCTCTCCTGCTCGCTCGCTGGTACTGCTCTCAGGTGGCGTGGGGGGCGGGTCAACTGGAGGAGGCGTGACCGGAGGAGGCATACCAACTCCTAATAAGATATGGCCACAGAGGAAGGGAAGTGATAATAAAGGTGTCAAGGATTTGGAAGAACCTTTTGAGCCGTAAGGGACTTTAAAAAAGTTTTGTCTATTCAATGACAATTATATTCTTGCTTGTTTATGTATAGTAAAATCAATATTGGGGATGAGTTTCAAGCTGCAATACCAAACTGTACCTTTAATTTTGAGAAACCTCCTCCTCCTCCAACGGGAGGACCTGGGGCTAGTTCCTCTCCGTCTCACGAGGCTCTGATATGGGAACCGATGAGTGGTCTCTCTCAGGAAGACGAGGACACCATTGATGGATACTTGGAGCTAGCTTGCTCTCCTGCTGTACCTTATGGCGGCCGTAA